>NW_019268531.1:1936693-1958438 GCF_002738365.1 Cucurbita moschata
TTTTTTTTTTTTTTTTTTTTTTTTTTTTTTTTTTTTTTTTTTTTTTTTTGCAGAACGAACATTTTCAGCTCCCAAAAAGTGGATGAAGGGGAAGGGACGTGTGACTCTGCAGTTCGGGTGCTGTTACAATTATGCACCTGTGAGTCTATCTGATTGCTAAGTTGGTGTGGTTCTTTTGAATTGCATTTAATTTTTCATTTTTGAGGTTCAACCAATTGTGATGCTTGCCTACTATCCCAAAGATCCCAAAGTAGAGTATCATGTTTAATGAAGGGTAGATCATTCTAACAAAAATTCTAATGACAGGATAAAAATGGCAATCCTCCTGGAATTATTCGAAGCGAAATTGTGGATCCGATACCTTCTCTCTTTAAGGTGATCATTAGAAGGTTGGTTAGGTGGCATGTGCTTCCTCCAACATGTGTTCCTAATAGTTGCATTGTGAACATCTACAATGAAGGGGACTGTATTCCTCCCCATATTGACAGCCACGATTTTGTCAGACCGTTTTGCACCGTGTCGTTCCTCAGTGAATGCAATATTGTTTTTGGAACGAACCTTTCTATTGTAGGACCAGGTGAATTTTCAGGGCCAATTGCAATCCCTCTACCTGTGGGGTACGTATAATATGCAGTCGACAATGTTCACTTGTGCAGGTTGTCAATTGCATTAGATTTTGAATCTCATTATTTTTCATTTTCTCGCAGGTCTGTTCTTGTGTTAAATGGAAATGGAGCTGATGTTGCTAAACATTGTGTACCTGCAGTCCCTACAAAGAGGTATAATTCATGTCCGCTCGTTTATGATTATAGTAGGCCCCGATTCGTTACTTGATAGTCATTCAACCTAGCTAGCTTTTTTTCTGGTCTATTTTAGGATATCAATTACATTTAGAAGAATGGATGGGTCAAAAATACCAATCGAGTATGCTCCAGAACCGGATTTGCAGGGAATCCAACCATTGCCCTATGAAGCAAGTGAAAATAATGTACCAACGTCTCCTGTATCATCAGAAAGAGAAATAAGGAGGCAGCCATTTAGGAGGGGTAGTCATATGAGAACCAGGGGATCTGGAAACCGAACCGACACTCGATTTGATTCACGCAATTCAGGTAGAGGTCGACATAGCTCAGCAGATAGGAGGAGCAGAGAAAAAATCTAGAAAGCTGAAGAGTGGCATCATTTAACAGTCCCATTTCATCATTTCTTCACATCAGATAGTTGGGTGTTAGAGTTATACATAAAGAGCTGCAAGTTGTTATTTGTTTGTGTACCAAGAATTTTCCAAGCATCTATTAACACGTTTAGATGCTGTCATATTTGTCACAGTCCTTTGTTATATTGTTACTCAAAAGATGTAAAAAGTTCGAGTTTTGCACTAGGGAGTGTCCGATCGATTCAGGGCACAACTGTGGGAACCGAATTCTCAAATGGATCTACATCGAACAATGATTAAGCCGAGGAGATATAGCGAGATTTTGTGTTCATATTGTTTTATTTGTTGAGTAGAGGGTCATTCATCTTCTATAAAGTCGAATTTGAGCCTAACATTGAAGAGATGAACTTGTAGGACTCAGACTATTTTGAAGGGATCATAGCTCTGCAGAATGAACTGGAGATCACTATGGCAGGGGATTTTGTTGCTTCAGGTAAATGCACATTAAAACCCACTTCCTCAATTGTAAAATATTTCAGATGGGACCATGAAAATCAACGTTGGAAAAGGGTAGTCTACATGGAAGTTTAGAATGGGCCTGCATCAGTCATAGACCCCACTGGAGGGACTCTTCTTTGACAGTAAATCTGAAGACTGCAGCAAAGTTTATGAGTTGAGTAGCCATCAAATTCCAAGATTGGAACTTGAATATCATTATCTGTATATTATCATATCTTGTTGATATGATCCTCTAGGATGTTTAATTCCCTGTTTTTCAGTTCGTTTTAAGAACTGAAGAACTTGAGATTTGAATGCTTCCCTCTCTCTCTCTCTCTCTCTCTCTGGCCTTTCCTAAGCATTTATTAACTGAACTGTTAGTACCAATATTATTCCTATACGTTTGCCTTGGTTTGTTTCTACAAGGAGTTTGTAATTATGAATTGCCCTTTATAGTTCTTGTCCACAAACTGAACCCAATATCAGTTTTTCTTATAATATTTGGCCTAAAAGCTTGTGGGTAGGGTTTTCTTTATGGGGTTACTACAAGTCTCTATCCTTAGGAGAGAGAGATAGGGGTGTAGAGAGATATGGAATGATACTGTGATGTATGTTGAGTGATATGGATGGGAAAGTAAGAGAGAAGAGAATTATGATTACCCGGAAGAAAAGGGAGTGTACCAAAAGGCTATGGCTGTATACCCACCAAAAGGGACTCCCCCCATGAGCTAAGCTGCTCAGGATTGAGAGAGAGAGAGAGTGTGTGTAGTGCTTCCACTGACAAAGCCAAGGCTTCAAATTTGATCAACTTTGAAACCCATTTGGCCAATAAAACAAAAAGCACCCACACTGTGATCTTTATCTGTCTTGAAGTGATCTGGTTTTTGCAGGCTCTAAACCCCATGGAAATGCATGATAAGGAAAGGCATATCTCATGATGGTGGTGTCAAAATCAGACAAATTATGTAAAAGGTGGATGTGTGAGAGAGACAGAGACAGAAACAGATAAAGGAATGAGACAGTTAACAGGATGAATTCAAGGAGAAGCCGTATGTATGTGTTGTGTTGTGTTTCACATTTACCAATAAGAACCAAAAAAACAACCAACAACAAAACAATCTTCAAATCTAAATCGATGAAAGTTTGTCTGAGACAACATAATTCAGACCAAATCATCAAATTGAATAAGAAAGAGCTGATTTGGGTTTTGGAATTTGATGATTGTTTGTCTTTTTAAGAATACAAAACATCAAACAAAACAAAATCAACCACACAGAAATGAACATGGGCAGCCTGCATGTATTCGTCCAGTGGCCATCTTTCTTATTATCTTCCTCCTCCTGAGGTTGTCTTCTATTGTGCTAAATGGGTATGCCTTCATCTCATTTTTCTTCTTCTTACCGCTGCCACAAGGCTGACTAATCGTATGCAGGAGTCTCGACTCAACCTCGATCTCTTAAAGGTCGCTTAAGGAAGCTAATCGTATGCAGGAGTCTCGACTCAGCCTCGATCTCTTAAAGGTCGCTTAAGGAAGCAAACGGAGGATTTGAAAGAAGTACAAAAAATTCGATTGTTCAAAGAATTAGATCGATTCTAACTAATTTCATAGAGAGGGTATTGGGTGTATTTATTTTTCCGCTTTAGAATAGACTATTCGAAAAGACTTTTAAGGATTCTTTTTTGTTGAGATAAGGATTTGCGTTGATCTAGAACAATAAATGAAGAGCGGAGAAGTTTTCTATTATACAAGTAGGGTTCTCCTTTGCAGTTTGGTATATATATATAATAAGAACGGTCCATTTTTAGCATAAATTTGTGGGTTCGCTTTTAGTTTTCCTCCAACGTCATGGTACCAATGAATATAGTATTCTTTATTTAATAAACTAATGATCTTTCTTAATTAGTCAACGTGAGACTACTCTCCCAACAATTATCGACATGATAATTGAGAAAATTAGAAATTAGGGTTCTTGTTCTTGTTCTTTAACCCAAATTTAGAACAACAAAGTGCAGGCAACCACCCTCAAGTTTCATGAAAATAACTGCAGCCATATTAGAACCATAAATTTCTTACAATTTTGAAGGATCTTTATAAACAGTTCAGAACCCATTTAGGGTTCTTGAAGCCCTTCAGACCCAAATAGATATGTTCAAAAAGATTCATTTTTTAAAAAGAAAAATTAAATTTTGACACCTGGGTTTTCCCATATTTGTAAATACAAGAATAGGGTTATATTTTTTTTTCAAAAAAAATTAAAATTATTGGGTGAAAATAATGAATTAAAAAAAAAAAAGCTCACTGTCATAGAGGTTCAATGGGTGTACTTTATGCCACAGAGTATCTTCTCCTTTCCCATACAAAGAGGGAAGGTTGGAGGGTAGCCTCCCTAAACTTCCAAGTACAATAGCCCTTCAAATAGAAACCCTAAACCCTAAAACAAGATTAACCCTTAATCTTGATTAGCTTTTCATGGTTAAGAACTAAACTGTTCTATAATTTTTGCAGCCCCATTCATTCATTCATTCAAAGCCTCTCTACTAAAATAATTTTGGTGGGGTTAATGAAAAGAAACAAAAAGCAAAAAAAAGTCCACTGATCCCTACTCTTTCTAAGCCCTCTTTTGTCCCTTCCCTTTTTATGATCATCTTCTCTCTCTCACACACACACATAAAGAGTATCCATTTCGCTCCATGTGCCACTCCCCATTATAATCCCCTCTATTTCATGCGCACCCATCTCATTTCCAGAGATATCCATTCATAAAAGCTCTTCCTTTTTTGAAAATGGAGCCCAAACAGGGCAACGAGGAAGGCAGCAATGGGAGAGGCCAAGGGGGGTTCTTGTGCAGGCAAAGCAGCACGCGGTGGACTCCCACAACCGACCAAATTAGAATCTTGAAGGAGCTTTATTACAACAATGGCGTTCGGTCCCCAAGCGCTGATCAAATTCAGAGAATCTCTGCTAGGCTTAGACAGTACGGTAAAATTGAAGGCAAGAACGTTTTTTATTGGTTTCAGAACCATAAGGCTCGTGAGAGGCAGAAAAAAAGGTTCACTTCTGGTTCTGATCATCATTTTTCTAAACAACAACAACAACACCCTTCGCTGATTCCTTCCACTCTTTGGAAGCCTCAAGATTCCTCGTCCTCGTTCCACAACAGATACCGACCCAGTAACGAATACGTCTCTATTGGTACGAGGTGTTTGAAAAACCTCAAAGCAAAGCCACTAAAGCTTATGCTCAAAATGAACCATATTATACTATTGTAGAGAGTCGTGATTCCTAACAAGGTTATGTGTTTGTTATGTGTGTGCAGCTCCGTCTTCTCCGGTTATGGTTGCCGTGGGGCATATGGGAAATTACGGATATGGGTCTTCCACTTTTGACAACAGTTTCAGAGTAAGCTCTTTTAGGATTCAATATGATTTAACGAAAAAAAAGTGAACTTTTTGTCTATTTGGGTGAGAATTTCTGATTCTGCTGCTGCAGGAGTGCTCGATATTGTCGGGAGGAAGTAGCAGCGTAGTTGGGTCTCGAAGCCACAACATGGGATCATGGATGGGCGTTGATCGGCGTTCTTCCCCGGCGACTGATATATTTGAAAAGACAAAATATGTTGAAGAATACATGGAAGACGAGGAGGAGGAGGAGGAGGAACAAGAGATCGAAACTCTCCCCCTCTTCCCCATCCATGGTGGTGATCGGAATCTTAGTGGATTCTGCAGCATGCGACAGGAATATTCCGACAGCTTCTACACCACCACTTGGTATGGCAGCTCGGATGACGGCGCCGCCGGTTCTAGAACTTCGCTGGAGCTCAGCCTAAACTCTTATGCCACTATCTCACCGGATGATGGAATGTGATTAATTTTAAACCGACAAAGTGGTTTTATATTAATTATGATGTTAATCCCAGCTGAGCATATTTAAAGGTAGTAATTTCTAATTAATTAAGTACTCAAAGTGATATTAAGAATATATTTGTTTCTTACTTTATGATCCCAATCCTGGAAATTGGATGTGTGGATTAATTAAGTACTCGATGTCTCGCTTTAATACCATTTGTAACAACTTAAGGCCACGATTCCAAGCTTCCTCTCAAGAGTTTTAAATGTGTTGGTTAGAGAGAGGTTTTCATACTGTTATAAAGAGCGCCTAGACGAACGTAACATTCTGTTTTAGGCCCTTCAACTAAAAGAGCGACTTTTGCTAAAACTTGAGTAGTTTATTTCAAACTTGTTCGTGCATCTCCATGTTTCATATGCTTTCAACGTCCACATTTTTATGGCCCCCCACCCCACCTCTTCTTATCTATCTTTTAAAAAAAAACATACTCTATTTTGATTGCATTTAAAAGAGGTTGGTAGACACTACGTTGTTAATGTCAAAGATTTCCCACAATTTGTACGCCAAGTTCATCCCACCATGCTTCTAAAATAAGGTCCCAATCAGAAAGATTTTGGGCGGGGATGCGTTTCTCTGTTTGGTTTGACATTTTGTCATACTTTATGGCTTTCCGATGACTCTAATGTCTTTTGGGGAGCGCTGAGTGTCAGTCTAGATAGCTCAAGACTAACCTTCCATTCATGGCTGGTGGGTATGTACACTCAAATTCAGCTGTGGATCCATGAACATCTTCAAAGCTTTTTCAGGCTTCCAGTACGTAATGTTCTTTACTACTAACATCCACCCACGCCTGCCCTTTTGCTTCTTTTCATTTCCAATTTGGACACTTATCGAAGTATCAAATCTCCCTTCCCTTGCCTGCTGCTTTTGATCACAGCTCACACTCTCTACAGCCCATATTCCTCCATGCTATTTCTGCACCGACCCCTCCCTTTTCTTCCACCTATTACTCGGTACATTATCTAGTATTTGTCTCTGATATCATTTGTAATAACTCAAATTCATCGCTAGCAAATATCCTCCGCTTTGGCTAGTAGTTACGTATCGTCCTCAGCCTCGCGATTTTAAAATGCGTCTACTATGAAAAGGTTTCCACGCCCGAGTAAGAAATGTTTCGTTCCGCTTTCCAACCGATGTGGGATCTCATAATTCACTATCCCTAGAGACCAACATCCTCGCTCACACAATACCCTATATCTGACTCTGATACCATTTGTAACCGCTCAAGCCCACCACTAAAATATTGTTCTTGAGCTTCCCCTCAAGGTTTTAAAACAAGTACGTTACCGAAAAGTTTCTACATCTTTACAAGAAATTCTAGTTCCCTCTCAAACTCAGGTGGGATCTCACACCGCACCTTTTGTAAGATGAATTTTATTAAATTTAAAATTAAAATTTATAAATTTGTTTTTTTGTTTTAGACATGTGACTATAGATGTATATAAGAAAGTCTTCTCGTCCTCTTCTCTGCCACCTATTTCTTTTCGAGGAGAATTTGTGGGGAATCGAACTCCTCCGGGCATATCATTTTTTCCCTTTTATTATTTGTTTTTTTAAAATATATAGTTATTTAAACTTTCATTTTTCCATATAATGTTTATTAAAAAAATGTTTAAAAATCATAATAAATAGAAATATTTGACAAGCAAATATAATATAATAAATTCTACCCACACTATTC
Source organism: Cucurbita moschata (assembly GCF_002738365.1). Classification (NCBI taxonomy): domain Eukaryota; kingdom Viridiplantae; phylum Streptophyta; class Magnoliopsida; order Cucurbitales; family Cucurbitaceae; genus Cucurbita; species Cucurbita moschata. Next base: position 1,943,936 of record NW_019268531.1, read on the forward strand.
TTAAAATTTTAAATTTTAATATTACATCACCGTCTTTAACCATTAAAATAAATTTACCACATAATCCCAAAATTAGCTAATATTGAAATTATATTTATATTAAATTAAGCGGGACATAAAATTGGACAAAGATAAGGACGAAGAGCATAATTTCGTCCCCATCCCACTTATCTAAAGTGAAAAAATTTCACTCCCTCTCCATTCTAGGTATAAACGGAAAATCAAATCCTCTCTAATGGTGCCACCCGAGTTGTTTTTTATTTTTTATTAATATTAAAATTATTGAAAAAAGTCGGCACGAGAAATTTCTTACACACCAAATTATAAATTCTTCTATTATCCAAGTATATATTACACGTCTATCAGACTATAAAAACCAAACTGTAAAACCGAATACATTAACTTCAAACACACGAAATTGCTAAATTGAAATGCAAGCAATCCCTTGCTCCGCCGCCAGTTACCCAAATAATTTTTTTACCTGACCGGCAACGGTACCGACACAGCCATATCATCGTCGGCGTCCACTGATCCACGGTCGAGAATTATCTGGTCGTCGGAATACGCCTTCTTCTTGATGAACTCAATGCAATCAGCGACCGCTTCACTGTGGTGGTGGTCGCCGTTTTGATATGACTGCCGCCGTCTAAAGACGTCGTCTTGGAAGACGGCTCCAGCAGAATGATGATTTGTAGCCTTTGAAAGAGCACATAGCATTATGAAGCGAAAAACGGCCTCACGGAGGCGCTCGAACAGAGTCATCGCCGGTGGGGCCTTGCTGTTCTTCATGTCGTCGCCTCTGAGCTTCGCCTTTCCGGGCACTCTTCTGGTTTTCTCCGCCATTGATTTGATTTGGAAAGGGTGGCTGGTTTTTGTATTTTATATGAGAATCCATGGCATGGGACATTGACATGTGAGCCAATTTGATTAAGTTTAATTACATTTCTAATTCGAGCTCTTAATTGTTGTGTTTGTCTAATCATATGGCCCCTTACCCATTATAATATTGCTCAAATTTAATCACCAAGTGAAATTTCAACTTTATTAAGTGGCAACTACAGATGTCCATACCATTTAAATCACATCAATCTACTTCGTTTAATTAATTAGATGTTCACTTAGTTGTAACATCGTCACATGGTTGTATTTAAAGTTGAAAACCATGAACTGTCGATTGTCGGCTAATCTTATGTAACAACTTGAGCCTACTGCTGGTAGATATTGTCCGATTTAGCTCGTTATGCATCGTCGTCAATCTCGTGATTTTAAAATGCTTTACTAGAGAGAGACTTTCACGTACTTATAAAAAAATGTTTTGTTTCTCTATTCATCTACGAGATAGGGTCAACAATCATTCCTCTCTTCAATCAAGATTTACGAGAGAGAGATTTCTACCTACTTTTAAGAAATATTTTGATTATTTATTCAACCAGTGGGATAGGGACTAACAATTGTTAATCTCTCCAACTGATGTGTGATCTCATAATCTATCGTCCGGTATCGAACTCTTGTGTCATTTGTAACAACCCAGACCCACTGCTAGTAGATATTGTTTGCTTTGGCTACAATTTTAAAACATATTTATTATAGAGAGGTTTCTACCCCTTCTCCAATCCATGTGGGATCTCATATCTAGTCTGTTGGACGATGAAGGTTCCACATCGGTTAATTTAGGGAATATCATGAGTTTATAATCAATGAATACTTTCTCCATTTGTGTGAGGTATTTTGGGGAAACCCAAATCAAAGCTACGAGAGCTTATGCTGAAAATGGACAATATCATTGTGGAGAATCGTTTTCATCTAACATCGTCTATGTTAATACATGATATCAAAGCAAAAGTGAGTGCGGTGTTCAGTAAAGAAGCAAATCATGGAAGGCATTAAAGAATGGAAGAGTTTTGGTGGTTTGTTATTGTCTCGTAACGTGCAGAGCCAACTCGATTCAACCATATTCTCTGATTTCCCAATTTTCATACGCATCCGTTATTATATTGTTGAATTTTATTACGTGGATGGGTCCTCATACGGTCAGCTCATACTCCAATTTTTGCTGCAAAATTCCAAACACACCCAATATATTATTTTCCCCATGGACCCTACCAGATTCTGTGCTCTCTCAGCATCTCCTTAAATAAAACCCACTACAATCACCCATCATATCTGGGTCAATAATAACCAACTTTAATTATTAAATATTACGAAATTATTTTATTTACTGATTTTAATTTTTTTTAAGCCAAAATAATAATAATAATAATAAATAATATCGGATAATTTAAATTTTGAGATATCAATTTATTAATGTATTCTTTATCTATTCGAGTGTCACGTCTCTAAGTGAAATTGAACTAAGTCCTAACATTATTATACACTTATGTTAAAATGTGTTGGCTCACGAGCCTAGCCACGTGGGGCATTCTAGCCATTTTCCCTGCAGCCGACATGGGCTTGTTTCTTTGAATGTTTTGTATCATTGGGACGTCACATGGCTTCATGTGCACAAATCAGTAAATTTTTTTATTATTATTTTTGTAATAATATAAATAAAATTTGGACTATATTTACATTTCGTTGGCTTTGGCGTCGTTTCTCTCACCTTCGGCCGTGCATTGCATGCCCGTCCCCGCCGACTTACCGACCATTTCTTTAAAAATAATTTATTTTTAACCGTTTGCTCTTGTTTTCATTCTCCAATGGCCCCGTTAAACTTACCCGTCTAATTACGAATATAACATAAATAAATAAATAAAACTTTAATTATATTAATTCTCTCCATGGTCGAAAGTTATTTTTTTTAAATATATTTTATAGAAAGTGATCTAAATATATTATTTTATAAATAAAATGTAAAATTGCAAAAGTATATTAATTTTTACGAGGGTCTTGTAATTTTTGTTGAGTAAAAGTATTTTCAGGAAGAGTTGTGCTCTATTTATAAAAGTCTTCTAATTTAGGGGATGATCGTGGATTTACAATCAAAGAATACTATTTCCATTGGTATAAGATATTTTGGGAAAGTCTGAAGTAAAGTTATGAGAGCTTATACTCAAAGTAGACAATATCATACTATTGTGGAGAGTCGTATTCATCTATTATGAAATTGATATTTATTCCGTTTTGTCGGTAGGATAAATTTGGATGGGTAATTAACCAGATTATGGTCGGTTTTGAAATGATATTAGGTGTTTATAAAACCGGCCTTATAATCAATATCCCTTCTTTTTAGCGAAAAGCCATCCAACCAAAGGGACCAAATTCTTCTTCTTCGACCTTGTGGGAGTCTTAGCCGAAGCCGGGGGCGATGATTTATGGGCCAACAATTTGTCCTTACAAACGATGACACGGTCCAAGTCAGGAGGGCTTGCAAATTTCACGCATCTCTTGTTGTGTTGGGGTGTGTTTTTATTGCTGCTGCTTTCCTTTTCATTCTCGACGAATTTGAGATCTTCGTCAACGTCGGGGTGGATTGTGGTTGGCGGTGAAAGCTGCGGTTTTTGTTGGTCTGTTGCTTTCAGTTTATGGAGCTCTTGTTTGGTCCGGTCGAGCTCGTCTGTGAGGGATTGGAGGCAGAAGGATAGTAGCCCGTTCTCTTCTTTGGCTTTCTCTAGCCTTTCCTTTGTCCCTTCTAGCTCCGCCGTTAAGGCTCCTACTCTGCTCCGCGACTCACCGGATTCTGCCATCTGATAATATAATAATTCTTTATTTAACATATAATTAATCTTACGTGGTAAAAATCATCGCTCACACTGTTATAACCGTCTTGAATTTAACCTGTCAGTCAAACACATTTTGATTACCCCAATTTTGATGGTAATTTATTAGTTACATATTGGTTGGGTATAAATGATGAGTTGGGACATAAATATGAGCTTCAAAGTGAAGTAACAAAGAAGATAGAACAGAATTCAACTCATTAATTATAATTAATTCAAATATACGTTCCTAACCCAAAAAAAAATAATATATATATATATTATTATTATTATTATAATTTACGGTTGAGTTTTTTTCGATTTTATTTTTAACTCGAAAACCAACTTAAAGTTTTAATATAATGGTAATCATAGTAGATAAATTAAAATTTTAGTCTATGAACTTTGACATTAAAATTTCAATCCATGAATTTGATATTCATGTTTGTTCAATATTTTAATTTTAAAAATTATAAATTTAGTCCATAAATTTTAATATTTTCGAAAATTATCAAATTTGCAGGATATAAAATATTTAATATTTTATAAAATTATCAAATTTGTGAGATACAAAAGTGAAAGTATAATTTTATATATATAATGCATAAATTAAGTTAAAAAAAATTTGTGAATTTGTAGATTGCTAATTACTTATATACTAAATATCTTAAAAAATTAAAGATTAAATAGACATAAATACATAAAAATTAGATTATATATATAGGGAAGAAAACTAAAATACGTACTTCTTTAATTTTGTTGCCATAAATTTCTCCGACCAGAACTCGTTCGCCGAACAACATGACTGCCTCCTTGACGGACTTGAACGGCGCTCTGGTGTCAATCTCAGCTCTTCCCCTCACAACCAGCCTCCCGCCACTGTCTTCTCCGTCCATGGTTGCTGCAGCGCGGCCACCGAAACCTCCGGGAGTGGGAAAGTTATAATAGACGTTATCCGGTTGGGGAGGTGTGAAAAGATGGATGGGATGGGTGGCGGGTTTTAAAGGGGTTGGAGTTTGGAGTTTGGAGTGGGCTGAAAATGGAGGAGGTTAATGAAATTGATTAGGGAGTCCATTTTTGGTTTACTTCGCGTCCACTTCACTGGAATTTTGTTGGATTGAAGTTGACAACCCGGGTGGTTAACCCATCTTAATTCCGTTAGTTCTGGCGGGCTGTGTCTTCAGATTATGACTCCTCTCCTCTCTCATGTCTCTCGCCCACCTTTCCTCCCCTCCACTCCACCACGTCATCCGAGAGACAATGACTTACGATTCGATACCAGCACACCAAAAACTTGTCAATCATTATTGAGGCGAGTCCTATGTTGACTAATTAATAAAAAAAATTATAAATTTATAAGTAAATAATACCATGATCATTTCCTACGATTCGATATCAGCACAACAAAAACTTGTCCATCATTATTGAGACGAGTCATAGGTTGACTAATTAATAAAAAAAATTATAAATTGATAAGTAAGTAATATCATGATCATTCCCTACGGTTCCATATGAGCACAACAAAAGTTTGTCCATAATTATTGAGACGAGTCCCATATTGACTAATTAATAAAAAAAAATAATAAATTTATAAGTAAGTAATATCATGATCATTCCCTACAATTCCATATCAGCACAACAAAAACTTGTTAATGATTATTGAGACGAGTCCCATGTTGACTAATTAATAAAAAAAAATTATAAAATTTATGAGTAAGTAATATTGAGACAAGTCCAACGTTGACCAATTAATAAAAAAATTATAAATTTATAAGTAGGTAAATACCATAATTATTCCCTAAATTAGTCGAGAAAAATTGAGGATTCTATTAAAATAGGTGTGTGCTTCCCACCAATGGAAAATTAGTCTGAAAATTTGAAGATTCTATTGACATGGTTGTGTGCTTACCAGTATTATTTAATTATAAATCAATGATTATTCCTTAAATTAGTGGAAGTGGGAATTTGATGATTCTATCGACATGGCTGAGATCATTCCCTAGATGTTGGAATTTTATCCAACAATAATTTATTTTGATTAGATGGTTTTTTAACATTATCTATCCTCTTTCTCCATTTTTTTTTAAATTTTAAAAATGAAAATTCTACCATATATCTTTTCATTCGAGTCAAAAGGTAAGATTAGGTAAAAAAAATAAAAAAACATGTTTTTTTTTAATACAAAATCTAATAGGCCGATGTTAGCAATGGGCCGAGTAGCGTAGCCCGGTCCAGTCCAAGACTACGAGTAGCGGGTTTCTGATGGTTGATTTCGGAGCGGGAGGGATCGAAGTCTACCCGGGAAACAGGAATTCGACTGGGAATTGTTGGCAATATTGCGGAACAAGATCATTGAGCCCTAAGCACCGGACTGGGAATCGTATACACTGCATAATTCTTGCACCAGAGTCGCTTGATTCTCTTGTTTATTCGTATACTAGTCGATGAAGGCGCTTCAAAGTCTGTACGAGCATGAAGAAGAAGAAGAAGCTGCTGGAACTGCCTAACGCTCTCAATATTTAGTCGTTTAACGTTACTACAACCACCGAGCTCCTTCTCTTTGCGTTCATCGTCACTTCAAGGACGCCATGAGTCCCATTCAGAACTTCGAGCAACATTCTCGCCACCTCGTCGAGCCTGAACTTAGTACTCTCTCTCTCTCTCTCTCTCTCCCTCCGTTCGGACTCGAAAATATTTGCTTTGCTGGGTTTAGTTCCGGGGACCTAGGTTATTTGAGCTTAATGTTGCAGTTATCTACCTCGTTTATCTAATTTGTCCTCATTCGGTTTCGAAGTCCGCTTAAATTGAGCTATGGAGTATGCAATGTGCTTAAATTGTACTTTTCTTTTTTCACTCGTAAAGTCACAACTTCTATATTGTTGTCATGTTTTCCTTTCGGTTCTCTGCGATCAAATTGAGCTATACTTGGTTTACCCGTACGTTTTTTGTTTGTTCTGAAATATGTGTTTGCGAGCAGATATTCAGACGAGGCTTCAGATGGCAACGGAGGTTCGAGATAGCTTGGAGATTGCTCACACTCCTGAGTACTTAAATTTTCTGAAATGCTACTTTCGTGCGTTCTCCGTAATCCTACTTAAAATTACAAAGCCTCAATTTACTGACAATCATGAGCATAAACTTCGGAACATCGTGGTGGAGATCCTTAATCGGCTTCCTCATAGTGAAGTTTTAAGACCCTTCGTGCAGGACCTGTTAAAGGTTGCTATGCAAGTGCTCACCACAGATAATGAGGAGAACGGCTTAATTTGTATCCGCATAATCTTTGATCTTCTCAGAAATTTTAGACCGACTCTAGAAAATGAAGTGCAGCCATTCCTAGACTTCGTGTGTAAAATTTACCAGAACTTTAAGTTGACCGTAAACCATTTTTTTGAAAATACTGCTGCTGTTGGCGAAGATACAAAACCCATGGATGTATCCTCTTCTACGGATCAGGCATTGACTACCGGATGCACGGGGACTGCACAGCTTAATCCTAGTACCCGTTCATTTAAGATAGTAACTGAGAGTCCACTGGTCGTCATGTTTCTTTTCCAGCTGTACAGTCGGCTTGTTCAAACAAATATCCCTCTCTTGTTGCCTCTGATGGTTTCTGCTATTTCTGTTCCAGGACCTGAAAAGGTTCCTCCCTCTTTGAAGACTCATTTCATCGAACTGAAGGGGGCGCAGGTTAAGGTACGCTGTATGTGGATACTTGTATTATTTATTTAAATTTTTGGTGGGGGAAGGCGAGACATGATTTCTTGAATTTCTGTAACGGTAACTTTGTTCTTTATTCTCATAGGTTTTACATCCAAAATGTCCGTAAAAATTTATAATTAGCCCCTTGTACATTAGTTGTGATTGTTTTAGAGAGTTACTTTAAATTTTCTTTCAGTTTTTCCCATTATATTATTCACACAGTTTTATAATACTTCTATGCTTTTTTTGTGTATTTATGTCATGTTGGTAGCATCTTCAAGTACTCTTTACGGGTCAGGGGAGTGTATCTCCTCGTTGGTTTTGTTGAGCTTGAGTTACTATCATTAGGGTCTTTCGTCCTTATGAAGTATGACAGCAATGGATATTATATGCTTTTGATGATTAGATAAGCCCGGTTCTGTTAGGGATTTACTCTGTATTAAAATTGCATTAAATAATTTTTTTCTAGAGATGTATATCCGTCTTTTACCATAAGCTACGCTATGAAGTATGAATACAACAGGTAGTATAGTGACCTCTAACTTCAGCAGTCAATCAGGCTGCACATTAGCCTCGGCAGTCAATGAGGAAGTAAATTAAAAATGTACTTATTTTATGCCTTTGTGATTGCAGACGGTTTCTTTTTTAACATACCTGTTGAGGAGTTCTGCTGATTATATCAGGCCGCATGAAGAAAGTATTTGTAAGAGTATTGTGAATTTGCTGGTTACATGTTCAGATTCTGTGTCAATACGGAAGGTGAGAACTTTTGTCCTTTTGTATCCTGGGTTACTTCTCCAACTTAGTCGGTTGGTTGAAAGGAAAATCTGAGAACTAATCTTTCTGTTGCTCAATGCAGGAATTATTAGTAGCCCTGAAACATGTTCTTGGAACAGAGTATAAGAGGGGTTTATTTCCACTGATTGATACACTGTTGGAAGAAAAGTAATATGTTTGACCTATATACATCCTAATGCAGAGCTTTGCTGTTGTTTGTACTAATACTTTCTAGTCTCATCTTTCCGCATTTTCAGGGTTCTAGTCGGAGCTGGTCGGGCATGCTATGAGACACTAAGACCATTGGCCTATAGTTTACTGGCAGAAATTGTGCATCATGTCCGGGGTGATCTTTCCCTGTCTCAGGTATTTTTATTTGTGCAATTTTCGGTGCTAATGCTCGAGTGTGATAAGTTTGTTTTATTTGTTACTTCTATTGCTCCTAAAATTTTCTGAGGTTCCTGAAGTTCTTTGTTAGGATGATATTGCATATGAATTTTCTTGACAGTCTTGTCGTGAACTGAAGTCTGAAGACAACAAAGTTTATCTTTTTGTCATTTATATGTTTTCTCACTGTAAGATTATGCTACTGTACTTGGAATATTGCTCTCCTGCATTTCAAATGATGTCATCAGAAGATTGCGATTGACTTCTTGAAGAAGTTGCTTGGAAATTGGAATTGCGGCTTAGAGTTTTTGAAGAAATCTGGAATTAGTCTGGTGCCAATCTCTAGCAACAAGAAAATTGAAAAACTAATATTCTAAAGGGAAAGAAAGTCAAACAGAAAGTGAATTGTTTAGTAGTTTTGGTTGAAAGATGAATCATAGTTTAAAAAGGTTGTTTGATGAGGTGAAAGAAGAGATAACAGAATGAAAAGTCGTTTAAGGGTCTATAAATGGAATTACCGTGTTGGTCTGGTTTGACATTTTGTTGGAGTTTCCTTCTGTTGTGGAGCTTTGTATTCTTATTGGAGCATGAGTGCCCAGCTGCCTAAGGTGTTTTCAGGTTTTCCTTAGCTCCTCTCTCATTTGTTTTTGAAGCTGGTAGTTTTTAGATAAATCATTCCCTGTTTGCTGTCTATTATTGGAAAGAAAAATGAAGTCTTTGATCAGAGAAGTGTGCTTCCGAGACTAAACAGGGTTTGGGAAGTATGGTTGGGCTTTTGTTTTTGTATTTTTTTGAAGACTTGCAGTTTTCTGCGCCTGCGCCTCTTGTTTAAAGGTTGGAATCAATAGCTCTTCCTATGGAAGTTTTGGTGCTATTAAGTAAATTCTACAAAGCAAAGAATGTATATAGGTCACATTTGTTAACGCTTCCCTGAGGATTGGCCAGAAGAAGTTGCTATGGGTTTTCAAAGTCAGATGGGCTTCTTGAAGGAAATTTTGTTCTTCATCCATTTTCGAGGCTTCATGCTTGTCAAAGTTTTCAACTGATATTTGTTTTAATATATCTTTTTTCCTTTTTGGGTTTTAGGGTCTGTCTAATTCTCTTTTAAAGTGAGGCTAATGTATATAGCTTTACTTTTCACATTTTTAATGGAACATTTTGTTTCTTTATAATCTCGTTGTCCCATGTTAACTCAGTTTCTACAGAACTCTGTTATGCTTCATCATCTGATAAATGCTGTGTGATGGCTGCAGCTATCACGGATTATCTACTTATTCTCAAGTAACATGCATGACGCTTCACTATCACTTAGCATTCATACTACTTGTGCACGGTTGATGCTGAACTTGGTACCTTTTCTAACTGCTTTACTTCCAATGTTATGAACTTCTTCCTATTTTCCATTCTTTGGCCTGCTTGAATAAAATGGATGTTGGATATAGGTGGAGCCAATCTTTGAGAAGGGTGTTGACCAAACATCTATGGATGAATCACGAACTCTCTTGGTCTGGCATAACCATATGTTTGTTGATTACATTTTCAATTAGCAAAAACACAAGCAGTGAATTTTATGTTTAACATTATAATTCTCTCTTGTACAGGGGCGTATTTTGGATGCTTTTGTTGGGAAGTTTAGTGCATTCAAACACACCATACCTCAGGTACTGCAATTTCCGTATCGACATATGCCCCCAACCTGAAAAAATGTTAATCTGTGTTTTTCGTTTCAAATGTCCATATTGAGTTTTTTCCCCTCATTTTTTACAGTTGTTGGAGGAAGGTGAGGAAGGAAAAGATCGTGCAAACTTGAGGTCCAAGCTTGAGCTCCCTGTGCAGGTTGCTTTTACGCACTAACTTATTTTTTATACACACACACACACATATATTCATGGCCGTGATTGTTTTGAGCATCATAACTATTTTCTTTAATTTTTATTTTGTATCATTATTACTAGAAAATGCTCATAATTCGCATTTTTCCCATGAGAAAGTAGGGACTTAGCCCTACTTAAAATGAAGGCCAATAAATATGTATTTATTTAATAGACCAGTCGATGGAATGGAAACATGAGCTGAACGATCGAACATATGGACTAGAGGAATGATGGAAGAGAATGAAATAAGGAATAAGGAGGATAAAATATAAGTGAATGAAAATGACACAGTAGAACTCAGATTCCATATAATGGCAACGTGATTGAATTAGAACTACCACTTTTGGTTTTGGGTCCACTATAAAGATAAGTACCCAATAACAGAATCTCTTTGAAACCGAACATAACAGGGCCAAAAAAAAAAAAAGAAAAGCAATTGAATTTCATTTTACGGTTGTGACTATTTGTTATCTTCTTGTTTGTAATGAAAAATGTTTCAATATAAATTCTCGAAGACGTAAAATGAATGCTGGTTGTTGATGTTCAGCTCAATGGTTAAAAATGCAGAGGGAAGTTTGTAATAACCTAATAAATGTAATTAACTATATAAATGGTGTTGGTTATATTACTGAGTTAACTTCTTTCGTCTACAAACTTTTGGAAATGTTATTAAGCTTTATGATTGATATGTCCTTATAGTTTCTCCAGCACCCTGCTGCATATTATTTGACCCTTTATCTTCAACATTCTTGCAGGCAGTGTTAAATTTGCAGGTTCCTGTGGAACATTCTAAGGAAGTCAATGACTGTAAGCATTTGATTAAGACGTTAATCATGGGTAATAAGTTCTCTTTTGTGATCATTTTGTTTGAATTCAGTATGTTGAGGGGCTGATTTCTGTGTTCCTTAGATAGCACACTTTCACCTTTCATGTTCTTCTGCATACTCTGTTATAAGGACAAGTTTTTATTTTGGCTCTGTTTTTTATTAGGAATGAAGACTATCATTTGGAGTATCACTCATGCACATTTACCTCGATCTCAGGTATATCATTAATACTAGATATGATAGTTTCATTTTGGCTATTTTTGGTTATGTAATGTAATTTGTTGATTTATGGTTCAGGTTTCTCCTTCTCCAAACGGTACACATCCGCAGATGCTTGTTACACCATCATCAAATTTGGCAACACCTCAAGCATTCAAGGGAATGAGAGAGGATGAGGTATAATACAATCGGTGATGGTTGATGTGCTTGTGTGTTATTTTATTGGTGTGATTAAAATCTAACCATAGCTTTGGTCTGGTAGGTGTGTAAAGCCTCTGGTGTTCTGAAAAGTGGTGTTCATTGCTTAACACTTTTCAAGGAAAAGGATGAAGAAGTAGAAATGCTTCATCTGTTCTCCCAGATACTTACTGTTATGGAACCTCGGGATCTGATGGATATGTTTTCGTTGTGCATGCCTGAACTTTTTGACTGCATGATCTCCAACACGCAGCTTGTCCATCTGTTTTCAACATTTTTACAAACGCCTAAAGTATATAGGCCTTTTGCGGATGTTTTGGTTAATTTTCTTGTCAGCAGCAAGCTTGATGTTTTGAAGCACCCAGATTCACCAGGTGCAAAATTGGTCTTGCATCTCTTTCGCTTTGTATTTGGTGCTGTTTCTAAAGCACCTTCAGATTTTGAGCGTATTTTACAGCCTCATGTGACTGTCATAATGGAAGTTTGCGTAAAAAGTGCTACTGAAGTTGAAAGACCTCTTGGGTACATGCAACTTCTTCGCATAATGTTTCGGGCATTAGCAGGGTGTAAATTTGAACTTTTATTACGTGATCTGATTCCTTTGCTTCAACCTTGCCTTAACATGTTACTGATCATGCTTGATGGTCCAACTGGGGAAGATATGAGGGATCTGTTACTGGAATTATGCCTCACATTGCCTGCTCGCTTAAGCTCATTATTGCCTCACCTTCCCCGTTTAATGAAGCCTCTTGTTTTATGTCTTAAAGGAAGCGATGACTTAGTTGGTCTGGGTTTACGAACCCTTGAGTTCTGGGTTGATAGTTTAAACCCTGATTTCCTGGAACCTAGTATGGCTAGTGTGATGTCTGAAGTGATTTTGGCCTTATGGTCTCATTTGAGGCCAATGCCCTATTCTTGGGGTGCAAAAGCATTGCAGGTTCTCGGAAAGTTAGGTGGTCGTAATAGACGCTTTCTCAAAGAGCCACTTGCACTGGAATGCAAGGAGAACCCGGAACATGGGCTTCGATTAATTCTTACCTTCGAGCCAGCTACTCCCTTTTTGGTGCCACTGGATAGATGCATTAATCTTGCTGTATCAGCTGTAATGAATAAAACTGGTGGTGTTGATTCTTTCTACAGAAAGCAAGCTTTGAAATTTCTTCGTGTCTGCTTGTCTTCTCAGCTTAATTTGCCTGGAATTGTGGCTGATGATGGCTATACACCCCGACAATTGTCAACTTTGCTAGTCTCTTCTGTTGATTCCTCTTGGCGGAAGTCTGAGACTTCAGAGGCAAAGGTTAGCTTTGATTAGATTGTCTTGCTTCTTGCTTCATATTGGTGCTCTTTTTCTAAATCTTATGCTGATTTTTCATCTTATGATATATGTAGTAACTGGATTGCTTTTTATTTTTTTATTTTTTTATTACTTCTGTTGCAACTATACTTATTCACTCTCTTGTGGAGTTTGTATCCTTTGAGTAATAGTACTTTTTTCATTTATTCAATGAAAAGTCTCATTTCTGGTTCAAAATAAATTAGATTGTGTTTCTTTTATACTCTCTAACATGATAGTCTTCTGCTTTTTGATGCAAAGCCATTTTGTTTCCTGTGGACTATATCTCAAATTTATAAATGCATTACCAATGTGCTAAAGAACCGATACTCTGTTGCTCATTTGTTCTGATATTCTTTGCCGTCCTTTTGAATTTATTGTTACAAACACATTATTTACAATTACTTGGTTCCAAATGTTGTGCAATATAAGCATTTAGATGTTTTGGAGATTTCGGGCTTTGCTGTTTGTGGAGATTAGATGTTATCCTGCCTGACTAGTACCCTCAGATGCTTATGATTGTTTTCATTGTTTGATAAGGACTTATGTCTATCAAGGGCTTTCGGGCTTTTGTCAATGGAGGACACACTTCCAACTAGGCTTTCTGAGGAATACTTGGAATTAAAAATCTGAAGTTATGGTGGTAGTATGGAACTGATGGAGTTAATTGACCTTCAACCACAGAGTTGGCCTAGCCGTTACTGGGGCAAGTGTAAATTGGTCCAAATACTCACATAAAAAAAGTATTTAATCTCAACTACTGAACATAGAAAATAGGAGAGATAACAGCGAGTATGGTAATTTTAATAAAGACGCCCATCCCATACCAAGTAAAGAATGCTATGGTTAAGGATGGAACTTCTGGCAAACTAAACCGAGTTCCTTGGAAGTGTTCTTTCTCCATTTACCAGTGGCAGTGGGTTTGTCCTTTGTTATCCAAAATAGCTCCACGTTCACCCAAAATTCATCGAAGGAGGAGATTGGTTAGTAAGGACTGCCATAGAAGTAATAAAGGAGGTGGTAATCTGACCATAAACAATCTATGAAGGAGTTATACGAGTTGAGGACTGCAAGAGGAGGTATCACACCAGTGCTCAGCCAATGCCATCCGAGACAATGAAGGCTTGATCCTTCTCAACACTTCTACAGATTCTGTCTATATTCTCTGCGGCCGGGAACAGAGGTTCTGTACAGTTCTGTGACCTGATTTGAAAGTGATAGTGCTTATGAGAGTATATATATTTTGAGTACAATAAGTGGGGGTATGGGGATTGGATATGAATTTCTGATCTTAAGGAAATGAGCCATGCCAATTTCCGCTGGACTGTGCACATTTTGGCATATTTCTTTGTTTGGTATCTTATTATGTGAGAGTACTAATAGGGATATATGGGTCATATTAGTAGGATATTAGTCAGGGCATAGTGGTAATTAGCTAGGAAGTCTTGGTTATAAATAGAGGGAGTTAGGGTGTTGGGGGGGGGGGGGGCA
>NW_019268531.1:1958851-1970794 GCF_002738365.1 Cucurbita moschata
GGGGGGGGGGGGGGGTCATATTTTTGGCGAGTCTTTTAGATTTTAAGTGCTCTTAGAAGATATTAAGGCATAAGAAAAATCAAATGAAGCGATACCCCCAAATCTAAGGAAAGAGTTTTCCCTTTTATGATCAGTGATTTCAATTGAAGCTGGGATGAAACCACAAAGGTTCTTCTAAACTTCAATAGCAGCAATTTAGCAAATTTGGGATTGTACGAACGGGAAAAGAGTTACCCGTCCATTTAATGATTGCATTTAACTATGCAGATATGGGGAGTGCTTTGTAGTCCTTTCCATGTTACGATCTGATCTTGGCTGAAGTATTAGTCTCAAGCTTGGCAGTTATTGTCTATTTTGGTTATGTAGCTGTTTTGTGGGAGATTTGGATAGAAAGAAATAGGACAGTTTTTTAAGGAGGAGAGTTGAGTGAAATTTGACATTTGGTGTGGTTTTGTCTATTATTGGCGGTCACTTGCTAAAAAACTTTGTGATTATTTCTTTTCCAGTCTTCTTGTTGGAGAGGTCTCTGCTGGTTGTACATTCTCCCTCCTCTAGTATGGATGTGTGTTTTAGTTGAATGCTAATGGACGCCTCCTGATCCTATATGTTATCTTATTTGAAATAACGATGGTGTCTGATTTTGATTTGATATCTTTCTGGTTGGTAATATTGATATTATTCTTCATTTTTTTTCTTTCATTTTGTCACATTACTTGTTCTACCTAGATGGTAATGCATTCCTATAGTCAATTACTGTAATATCTGCCACTTCTCTAATGAGAAGGAATTTTTGCAGGCTGATTTGGGTGTAAAGACTAAAACCCAACTTATGGCTGAGAAATCTGTTTTCAAACTTCTATTGATGACCATTATTGCTGCTGGTTCAGAGGAGGATCTTAATGAACCAAAGGATGATTTTGTTCTTAATGTATGCCGCCATTTTGCTATTCTGTTCCATATTGATTCTTCTCTAAATAATCCTCCAGTTGCATCTGCCTCACTTGGGAGTACTTTGCTTCCTTCAAATGTTAATGCCAATTCCAGATTAAAAAGTAGTGCCTGTTGTAACCTCAAAGAGTTAGATCCTCTCACTTTTCTGGATGCTTTGGTTGAGGTGCTGGCAGATGAAAACAGGTTCCATGCAAAAGCTGCTCTGAATGCTCTTAATTTGTTCTCAGAAATGCTTCTTTTCCTTGGTCGTGGTAAACAAACAGATGTAATGATGACGAGAGGGTCTGGCAGTCCAATGAGTGTTTCCAGTCCCATGAGCCCTGCATATTCGCCACCTCCAAGTGTCCGTATTCCAGTTTTTGAGCAACTTTTGCCACGGCTTTTGCATTGTTGTTATGGTTGTACATGGCAAGCCCAAATGGGTGGTGTTATGGGACTTGGTGCTTTAGTTGGGAAGGTTACTGTTGAAACTCTTTGCCATTTTCAAGTGAAGATTGTACGAGGCCTGGTATACGTTCTGAAACGGCTACCCATTTATGCTAATAAGGAGCAGGAGGAGACTAGTCAAGTACTTAATCATGTTCTTCGTGTTGTGAATAATGTCGATGAAGCAAACAGTGAGCCACGCAGACAAAGCTTTCAAGCAGTAGTAGATGTTCTTGCTTCTGAGTTGTTTAATCCCAATTCTTCAACTATTGTGAGAAAGAATGTGCAGTCATGCTTAGCTCTTTTGGCCAGTCGGACTGGCAGTGAGGTGTCTGAGTTGCTTGAACCTCTGTATCAACCTTTGCTTCAGCCTCTCTTATTGCGACCACTTCGGTTGAAGACTATTGATCAACAGGTCTTGAATTGCTTTTTATTTAAATAGTTTTCTTTGTTTCTATGTTAACTTGCTCTTATCTACAGGTTGGAACTGTTACAGCCTTGAATTTCTGCTTGGCACTAAGGCCGCCTCTTTTAAAGCTGACTCAGGAGTTGGTTAATTTTCTGCAAGAAGCTTTGCAGATAGCTGAGGCCGATGAAACTGTATGGGTTGTAAAGTTTATGAACCCAAAAATAGCCACATCACTGAACAAGCTCCGAACAGCTTGCATTGAGTTATTGTGTACCACCATGGCATGGGCGGATTTTAAAACTCCCAGTCATTCTGAATTGCGTGCCAAGATCATCTCAATGTTTTTCAAGTCATTGACATGTCGGTCTCCAGAAGTGGTTGCTGTTGCAAAGGAGGGGTTAAGACAGGTTCTGTTTTTCACTTGTTTTATTGTCAATATGTTTTGTTTTCTGTTATCATTAGAACGTATTGGTATGTTCAATAAATACAAGTGAAATCTAATCTCAATGTTAGGTAAAAATTCACTTATTCATATCTGGCCTAGTAATGATATGCTTATGGTAAAATCCCTTTTTATTATTCATTTAAAATATTTTGTCAAGTATTGATTATTAATTGAGGAATTTTGTTGAATAATTATTTGTTTTTGGTTAAATTATACAAATACTTTTGAACTTTGGAGTAGGTTTCAATTATATTTCTAGACTTTTATATGTTTCATTTGAGCTCTTAAACTTGAAATTATTTCAAAAAGTACATTTGGAGTTTTCTTTTCCATTAAAATGAAACGACCTAAATTAACGTGACAATTGGTTGTAAAAGTTGGAAAGCATCATTAGCATCCTTTACAACTCAGTTTCAACTATGTAGAAGATTATATTGTTATTGCCATTAATTTCAACTTAAAAGATATTGTTGTCACATTTACAACATCATTTCCCAAGGTAATTTTTCAACCGAGCTATCACGTCAATATATATGAATAATATTGTAGATGGTGTTAGGCACATGTTCTGATTTTTACGCCTTAGTTGTTATGGTAATTTTCATTCATCTTCTTAATCACAAAGTCTTCCTGATATTTTTTAGAATGATTTCATTGTTGAAGGGTTAAAATGAACTTTTTTAAAGTCTTAAGGGTAATTGAAACTTATATGAAAGTTCAAGGGTATTTTATGTAATTTAACAATTATTTTTATAAATTTGTTTTTATTTTATATTAATCACAAAGTCTTCCTGTTGGGTTAGATTGCATTCTTGGGAGCTTAATTGCAGTAAATACAAGTTGGTGACTTAGACAGCCATTGATAAAAAAATGAATATGTGAATGGATGTTAGTGGTACAGAATGGTTTTTTTGTTAGACGTTATGAGGTGTTATTTATTTATTTATTTATTTATTTTTGGTGAGGATCCCACTTTGGAAAGATCAAGAGACTTGACAATCTTTATAAGATATATGAGTTACTTCTCTTATTGCCAATTGGTTTTGAGATGGAACCCAATGTTTATCTAATATGGTATAAAAACCCTTGAGGTCTAAGATTGGGATCCGAACCATGAGTGATGAACAAAAACAACGCACCATATTGACGGGGCATGTTGAGAATCCCACATTAAAAAGATGAATGATCTCACAATCTTTATAAGATGTGTTACTCCTCTTATAGTCAATTGGTTTTGAGATGGAACCCATGTTTATCTAATATTTTTAACAGGTTGTGGTTTGTGTGCATAATTATTTTAGGATTTTCCCTTTGTTTCTGTTCAGGTTATTAATCAGCAAAGGATGCCCAGAGATCTGCTGCAAGGTAGCCTTAGACCTATTCTGGTGAATTTGGCACACACCAAAAACCTTAGCATGCCTCTTCTTCAAGGTCTGGGTCGACTTCTTGAACTTTTGGCCAGTTGGTTTAACGTTACTCTGGGAGGTAAACTGTTAGATCACCTCAAGAAATGGTTGGAGCCTGAAAAGCTTGCTCAAAGTCAGAAAGCATGGAAGGCAGGTGAAGAACCAAAAATTGCAGCAGGTAAACTTTTTAGGGAAAAATGCCTTATACTTCTTGAATAGATGGTAAAACTAATACGTCTTCATTTTTTTTTTTTAAATTGTCGATGAATCCACCGAAAAATTACAAAAAATTCAACCTACAAAATAAAAATGCTCAAATCCAACAATAACAGTGCCCAAACTCAGACACAAAATCAAGCTGATAAGAAGTGTCCAAACTTTATTCCAAAATGTTCAAACCCAACTAAGACGCATCCAGTGGAATAAAAAAACTAAAGCCTACAAAAATTCCCTCGTCAAGCCACGAGAAGGCCAAAAACTAGGTACAAATCATGTAAAAGAAAAGACGAGGACATGAAAAGTCAACTAATGGAAGTATTAATTTTACCACTCATATAGTTCACGATTTAATTTGATAAATTAAAACTTTATGGTTAAAATTGACCCAAGAAAAGTGCGAGGGTAAAAAATGAATTTCCCCGTAGTTCTTACTTGTGTCTTCTGGAGTTACTTAAATATTTACTTCCCCTAGCATAGGTCACTGATAACTAATGTTTGTTTTTTCTTCCTTTCAGCTATCATTGAACTTTTTCATCTGCTTCCCATGGCTGCATCCAAGTTTCTTGACGAACTAGTTACATTGACAATTGGTTTGGAAGGAGCTCTTCCCCCAGGACAAGTGTATAGTGAAGTTAACAGTCCTTACCGCATTCCACTAATTAAATTTTTGAACCGATATGCACCGCTTGCTGTCGACTACTTCCTTGCTCGACTTAGTGAACCAAAATACTTCAGACGGTATGGTTTTGGATGTTGGTTTGTTTGTGGAGTTCCTAGCAACCGACAATCATAGAAAACCTTGCTAAAAATGCAATAATCTTGTCACTATTTGCTTGTTCTGATTTTAGTTATGCTCACAGGTTTATGTATATTATCCGATCAGATGCTGGCCAGCCTCTAAGAGAAGAACTTGCAAAATCTCCTCAAAAGATACTTGCTAGTGCCTTTCCTGAATTTGTACCTAAATCTGAAGCTGCTTTAACTCCAGGTTCATCTACCCCTCCTGCTCCTTTATCAGGTGATGAAGGCCTTGTAACTCCTGATGTCTCTGATACACCATCTGCACCCTCAAGTGTGGTTTCCGATGCCTATTTTCGTGGCCTTGCACTTGTTAAAACTTTGGTGAAATTGATGCCTGGTTGGCTACAGAGCAATCGTGTAGTTTTTGATACTCTGGTAGCTGTTTGGAAGTCACCTGCTAGAATAGCTCGACTGCACAATGAGCAAGAGCTAAATCTAGTGCAAGTAAGATTATTAATTACTATATGTCCGATGGAGGTCTTAATTTATGGAAGTAATTATTGCCTACCTGTTTTCATTATTTTTACTTTTTGGAAGTTACATTACTTTTAAGCTGTGGATCTATATCTTGGTTGTTGGTTTAGAATGATTCATTACACTTACACTCAGGATTGGTAGTTCCTAACCTTATTTTCTTTCATTTACATCTCACAGATGTCTCTGTCTGTAAAGATCTTGATTGCGTGTAGCTCATGTGTTACCATTTGATTTAGCAATTCCCTTTGAATATTTTGATTTTTTTGGTCCATTTGGCTATAAAAAGTTTACTCATTAATCCATTTGAAAGTAGTGTCATTAGCAATATTTTTCCTAGTGTTTAGATGGACCTGCTTCTGCTTCATCAATCCTTTCAATTTAATTTCTTCATTTTCCTCTTCCATTTCTTCCCTCTATTTAGAATTTGTTCCATCAATCTCAACACATGATTTTCTTCTTCTATTTTCCCCCCTCTTGGGTCTAGTTGATAGGAAAATGCTTCATCAATTATTAAGCAAGATGTACAATTTATATTTGATTCTTTTACGGCTGATTTTCTTAAAAGCTTGGAACATTATAATGTAGGTGAAAGAAAGCAAGTGGCTAGTAAAATGCTTCCTGAATTATCTGCGGCATGAAAAAGCAGAAGTGAATGTGCTCTTTGACATTCTTTCCATCTTTTTGTTTCACACTCGAATTGACTATACATTTCTGAAGGAATTTTATATTATTGAGGTAATCTGCTTCTCAAATTCTTTTTGTGAATATTTCTATTCTTTCTGTCCCCCTCATATTTGCAGTTATATAAAAATAGATATTTGCAGTCTTCTAAATATATAAATAGTTGATACGTGCAATGATTATTCTGTCTCTTAGGTTGCTGAAGGATATCCACCGAACATGAAGAAAGCCCTCCTCTTACATTTTTTAAACCTGTTTCAATCAAAACAGCTTGGTCACGATCATTTAGTGGTTGTAATGCAAATGCTTATTCTTCCTATGCTTGCTCATGCCTTCCAGAATGGGCAAAGTTGGGAGGTTGTAGATCAAGCTATTATTAAAACAATTGTCGATAAACTTCTTGATCCTCCAGAAGAGGTAATTTTGCTATTTATTGTTGTGTTCGTTTCCCTTAGTTTTCTTACTTGTCTGAACTTCCTGTCTAGGTGACTGCTGAGTACGATGAACCTTTGAGAGTGGAACTTTTACAGCTTGCAACCTTACTTCTCAAGTATCTTCAGAGTGACCTGGTACATCATAGGAAAGAACTAATCAAGTTTGGTTGGAACCATCTAAAAAGGGAAGACAGTGCCAGTAAGCAATGGGCATTTGTGAATGTCTGCCATTTCTTGGAGGCCTATCAAGCACCTGAAAAAATTATCCTTCAGGTATTGCATTATATATTTTAGAGATGGTTGGTTTTTCATACATCTTTTGCAGAAATCCTATGACCCTAGTAGGAAAAAGCTCGGCTTGACAGGAAGCTGAAAAAAGGAAACTTAATTAAAAGTTGTATAGGGAAATTTTAAAGAAACAAGGAAAGATTTCAGTTCTAATAAGGAAAACAGCGACATTAAGTATCAAGGAAAACTACCCTTTTAATCCTCGAGTTTTAAAAGTCACAATTTAACTCCTCAAGTTTTCAATATTTCAATTTGGTCCAATGAAACCTTTTCTGCCAGCTACGGTATTGGTAGTTAGGTCGTGCAATTTTGTATGCTGATGTGGTGTACAAAACATTTTAACTTACATGTTATTCCTGATTTGACATTCAGAAATAATAGTTATTCTCCTCTACCATTCTCTCTCCCTGCACACTGTCTCTGCACTCAAGTATATTTCATTGCCCCTTCAGGCTGCGTATATGTGAGCAAGGAAAGCTTGAACTTTAGATCTTCAGACTTGGTTTTAGGAAGTGCCTTAGTTGGAAGAGACCATTTGAAAGCTGGGCAGTATATAAATTAGAGTGATGACCCTGGAATACTACTAGGATGTTACTAGACTATACTATTATGATATTACTAAAGTATTAAGGATATATTAGTAATTAGTTAGGGAGGTTGTTGTGGTGCTTGGTTGTAAATAGAGGAAGGAGGAAATGAGGAAGTTAAAGAATTGTTTAGATGCTTTTAGGCTCGAGTTAGTATACTCAAGAAAGAGGACGTTTTCAAGTACCTTGAATACTTGGTTTATCTTGGAACTCTCGTGTTCTGTTTTAGATTCTATCAGATCCCTTCCCAACCTTGTTTTTAATGACATCTTGCTCCAATGCAACATGTTCTATAATATTGAATAACCCTTTACAGTATTGATAATTTCCTGATTATTATATAATATTTCAGTCGGTCATTGACATTTTAGATTCATCATGCATTATGCTAAAGTCACAGACCTTTACAAACCATCATGTGTCATTGCTCTAAATATATGTCATCTTTTTACTTAGAAGAAAGACTTTTAGTCGATAAGATGAATAAGTATGTAGGGCAGGGGGAAAAAAAGAGAACCCAATGGAGCCTGAGGACTGTTCTCCAATTGATATCTATAGCAAACATAAGGAATTGACCAAATGAATAATATCCCACATTTTTTAATTAATCGCTTACCCTATTTAAAAAATTTCTCAAGTTTATCTCCGAGTTTGACATAAAACTATATGGAAAACTGAAGACCATGAAGTGGAAGCCTCTGACTTCAGTGACACACCACAAAGTAACTTTCAAAACACAATTCAAAATCAGGACCAGCTATTCATTATAAACCCTTTGAATAACATTTCCCGTAACCTTTGAGAATGGTAACAGTGATAGCACCATGACAACTAAACATGGATTTTATGGTGTATCATGTGTAAGCCTCGTCTAATAAGGATGGTGTATCATGGTGTACCATGACAACTAAACACAAATCAAAATCAGGACCAGCTATTCATTCTTCTGAATATGGTGTATCATGTGTAAGCCTCGTCTAATAAGGATGGTTACAAGAACCATGGTTTTTATGGGTATCTTAGTCTTCAATATCCAAATGGGTACTTTGCTAAGGAGTGATTGGAACGTTCCCAATGAAAACAATAGAGCAGATTTGATAGAAAACTCCTTTAATTACTCTTGAGGTTTTATTACTATGGATTGGAGGCTTGGAGCCTCTTTTGTATAGTTAGTTGGCTTCTTTGGTGTGGGCTGCTTTTTTATCCATGTGGACTTTTTGTTTTGTATTCTTTCCATTATTCTCAATGAAAGATTGGTTTCTTTCTATATATATACATATATTCTCTCTTTTAATATGCTCATTTTACTTGTTCTATTAAGGTTTTCATAAAATACCTTTTATGCTTTTTATTTGCACCCTGTTGGGTAAATGGATGATCAATGGGGGAATGTGCTGCTGTTGAAGTCACCACAAATGACGTCTGTATTTGTGCCTGTGACTAATGGATGTCAGAATACATAGTCCATATCTACAATGTCATTATGGAATTGTTCTTGGTCAAAGTATCCTAATTCTTACGTGGATGTGCAGGTTTTTGTAGCACTTCTTAGAACTTGTCAACCAGAGAATAAAATGTTGGTCAAGCAGGCCCTTGATATACTAATGCCAGCCCTTCCACGAAGATTGCCGCTTGGTGATTCTCGGATGCCAATTTGGATTAGATATACCAAAAAAATACTGGTCGAGGAGGGCCACTCAATTCCTAATTTGATTCATATTTTTCAACTTATTGTGCGACATTCGGATCTCTTCTACAGTTGCAGAGCTCAATTTGTTCCACAGATGGTGAATTCTCTGAGTCGTCTAGGTTTGCCTTACAATACTACAGCAGAAAATAGGAGACTTGCAATTGATCTTGCTGGATTGGTGGTTGGTTGGGAACGACAAAGACAAAATGAAATGAAGCATGTAACTGAAAGTGATGCCCTTAGCCACAGCAATGATGGATTAACTTCCTGTCCTCCTGGTACCGATCCCAAGCGTTTGGTTGATGGTTCTACATTCCCTGAAGATTCAACCAAGCGGGTCAAGGTTGAACCTGGTCTTCCATCTCTTTGTGTCATGTCTCCTGGTGGTGCATCATCAATGCCAAATGTAGAGACTCCTGGGTCAGCCACACAACCTGATGAAGAATTTAAACCAAATGCTGCAATGGAGGAAATGATTATAAATTTTCTAATAAGGGTAGGCGCACATTTTATTTTGTTCTTTCATGAATCATTAGTTCACCAGTGCTGCTTTAGTTATTGTCAATGTAGTTATGTAGTTCCATTGCATCATTGCATAAATGGTTGTCTGTGTAATGCTTCGATAGTTTGGATTACCAAAACGAAAAGCCTGTTTTTAGTTAAAAAGAACTTTATTTTTCATTGTCTTCCCTAGAGTGCATGTATGGCAGATTCTTCTTTTCGGAAGGTAATGTTTAGTTGCTCTCCTTAATTCCGGTACTATTATTGTTTCTTCTTCAAGCTATTCGCTATTTGTTTTGCTATAGAATTTATATAAGTAAAAGATGCCAAACAACTGAAATAGACCAATATAATTTGCAGAATATTGTGGAAATACCATCTTTGTTGTTCATCATGATATTGTTTTGAATTGATATCTCGTCTTAGTAGGCTTTTTAACAGTCATACGTTTTATGGATAAAGGTTGCATTGGTGATAGAGCCTAAGGACAAGGAGGCAACTGCCATGTACAAGCAAGCATTAGAGCTTCTCTCACAGGCTTTGGAGGTGTGGCCAAACGCTAATGTCAAATTCAATTATCTGGAGAAGTTGCTCAGTAGCATCCAGCCATCTCAGTCCAAGGACCCTTCCACTGCTCTTGCACAGGGCTTGGATGTAATGAACAAAGTTTTAGAGAAGCAGCCGCATCTGTTCGTCAGAAACAATATCAATCAGATTTCTCAAGTATGTTGCTGAGTCTTTTATTATCCTAATAGCATATACTTCTACTTAATTAAGATACGTTTCTTATCTTCTTGGACAGATTCTAGAGCCATGTTTTAAGCACAGGATGTTAGATGCTGGGAAATCATTATGCTCCCTGTTAAGGATGGTATTCGTGGCTTATCCTTTGGAAGGTGTCACCACACCACCAGATGTGAAGTTGCTTTATCAGAAAGTTGACGAGCTAATAAAAAATCACATTAATAATTTAACTGCCCCTCAAACATCATCAGAGGATAACACTGCTTCTTCCATTAGCTTTGTCCTGTTAGTAATTAAAACTTTGACAGAGGTGCAGAAGAACCTAATTGATCCATATAACCTGGGCCGCATTCTTCAGCGTCTAGCAAGAGATATGGGAATGTCAGCAGGTTCTCATTTGAGACAAGTATGAAATCATCCCTTTTTATTCTCTATTGATAAACCCTAGTTATCTTCTACATTGAATGTGTTTACTTCATGCTTGAGGTTGCCTCATTTGGAGCATTAAATTGGGTGTTTGTTGGATTTCCTTTTTTTTTTTTTTGTTTGCTATTCTAAATTACAATCAATTAATGTTCTGATACTGTATAAATCTATTACCATGTGTTTGTCTCTTTTTAATTAATTCAGTGCAACAAAGGAATAATTTTCTTTATTGTGTCTGCCGTATTTGAACTTTGTGCAATATACATTCCTCATGCCAAACATGGTTTCTTATTCTTTTGCCATTTTTGAGGCTGTAGAAGCATGGTTGGAGAGGGTCATTGGATTTTCTTGGGATGTTTGGAGTTATAGGGAGAAATAAGATAACCTCCGTAATTTCTTCAGTGGGAATGTTGTCCAGTCGTATATTTTTAACTCACTTTACACATTACTTCCAGGAACTCGACCTAAGGTTTGGGTGGAAAGACTCTTTTGGATAAAGGGGGCCTATTTACTTTAGCCAATTAAGATAAGGGTAAAAAGTGAATAAAGGTTGTAAAGAAATAAATCTCTAGCGTTGGGGAAAAAATGAATCTCTTTGGTAGAAGTCAGAATTTTAATTTACATTATCATTACATGCCATAATGTTGGATCTCTGTTCATTAACTCGCGGTTTGTATTGCTGAAATATTGTGTTCTTCTATTCTTATGATTAACGTGTTCTTTTATAATTATTGGTTGGAAAGCCCTTTTATTGTCTGGGGTTCTCGTAGTCATCATTCCTCTACATATACTTTTTGTGAAATATGGATATTTCTTTTCAAATTCAAAAATGTGTTGAGCTTATGATTAGACATATTTGATTGTATATCTCGAATTATCTTTAGATCCTTGATGTAAACTTCATTTCTATGGTACATACGATTGATATCATGTGTTACATTGAAAGGTTTAACATCTTATCATCAGGGTCAAAGGATGGATCCTGATTCTGCAGTAACTTCTTCTCGTCAAAGTGCCGATGTCGGAACAGTCATCTCCAATTTGAAATCTGTTTTGAAACTGATTAATGAAAGAGTCATGCTTGTTCCTGAGTGCAAGCGTTCGGTAACTCAAATCATGAATTCGCTGTTGTCAGAAAAAGGCACCGATGCCAGTGTGCTGCTCTGCATACTTGACGTGATAAAAGGGTGGATTGAGGATGACTTCAGTAAAATGGGCACATCTGTCTCTTCCAGTTCTTTTCTTGCTCCTAAGGAAATTGTCTCTTTTCTTCAGAAGCTATCACAAGTGGATAAGCAAAACTTCTCTTCCAGCGCTGCAGAAGAGTGGGATAGAAAATATTTGCAGCTCCTTCATGAAATCTGTGCTGATTCAAATAAGTTCGTGCTTTTTTTTTTTTTAACTTTCCATAAGCTTGAATAAAGTTATAACGTTATGTTTTTTTTTTTTTTTTTTTTT
>NW_019268531.1:1971557-1994891 GCF_002738365.1 Cucurbita moschata
TTTTTTTTTTTTTTTTTTTTTCTAGATATCCCTTGTCTCTGCGTCAAGAAGTATTTCAGAAGGTTGAACGTCAGTTCATGCTGGGTCTAAGGGCAAGAGATCCTGAAATTAGGAAGAAATTCTTCACACTGTATCATGAATCTCTTGGGAAAACATTGTTTACAAGGCTGCAATACATCATCCAGGTACAGGACTGGGAAGCTTTAAGTGATGTATTCTGGCTCAAACAGGGCCTCGATCTCCTTTTGGCAGTCTTAGTTGAGGATAAGCCTATAACCCTCGCGCCAAACTCTGCGAAGTTACCACCTCTTCTAGTATCTGGTCATGTTGCAGATTCCTCTGCGGTGCAGCACTTGGTTATGGATGCGCAAGAGGGCATCGAGGATGCCCCTTTAACATTTGATTCCCTTGTTCTTAAGCATGCACAATTTTTAAATCAGATGAGTAAACTTCAGGTAACTGAATGTCTTGTTCATTAGGAACTATTAGCATTCAATCACTCGTTTTTGTCTCTGGTTATTTATGAAAGATATTACCAGTCAATTGTTACTGTAATTGTTTAACTGGTACTACAGTTGTTGTTTTGAAGAGTTTTGGTAGACT
Organism: Cucurbita moschata; assembly: GCF_002738365.1. Taxonomy (NCBI): domain Eukaryota; kingdom Viridiplantae; phylum Streptophyta; class Magnoliopsida; order Cucurbitales; family Cucurbitaceae; genus Cucurbita; species Cucurbita moschata. The sequence continues at coordinate 1,972,161 of NW_019268531.1, forward strand.
AGTCTTTTCCGATGCAGAGAAGTTTAACACTTCTTACTCTGTAGGTGGCTGATCTTATTATTCCATTGAGAGAATTGGCCCATACTGACGCAAATGTTGCCTACCATCTATGGGTTTTGGTTTTCCCCATTGTCTGGGTAACTCTACACAAGGAAGAGCAGGTGGCACTGGCCAAACCAATGATTGGCCTCTTGTCAAAGGATTATCACAAGAAACAGCAAGCAAGCAGACCAAATGTTGTGCAGGCACTTCTAGAAGGGCTCCAGCTGAGTCATCCTCAGCCTCGGATGCCGAGTGAGCTCATTAAATATATTGGCAAGACTTACAATGCATGGCATATAGCACTGGCTCTTCTAGAAAGTCATGTTATGTTGTTCATGAATGAGACAAAATGTGCCGAGTCTCTAGCTGAGCTATACCGCTTACTCAATGAAGAAGATATGAGGTGTGGACTGTGGAAGAGGAAGGCAAACACTGCAGAAACTAAAGCTGGACTTTCACTAGTTCAGCATGGTTACTGGCAGCGTGCTCAAAGCCTTTTTTATCAATCAATGGTTAAAGCAACCCAAGGTACATATAATAACACTGTTCCAAAGGCTGAGATGTGTCTTTGGGAAGAACAGTGGCTTTCTTGTGCTAGTCAACTTAGTCAATGGGAAGCTTTGGTGGACTTTGGGAAGAGCATTGAAAATTATGAAATCTTGCTTGACAATCTATGGAAAGTGCCTGATTGGGCATACATGAAAGAGCATGTTATACCAAAAGCTCAAGTTGAAGAAACACCAAAACTTCGTTTAATTCAAGCATATTTTGCTCTTCATGATAGGACTACAAATGGTGTAGCAGATGCAGAAAATATAGTGGGAAAAGGAGTTGATCTTGCTTTAGAACAATGGTGGCAATTACCTGAAATGTCAGTTCATGCCAGAATTCCTCTTTTGCAACAATTCCAGCAGCTAGTTGAAGTGCAGGAATCATCTAGAGTTCTTGTTGACATAGCCAATGGAAACAAACTCTCTGGAAATTCTATTGGAGGCGTGCATTCAAATCTCTATGCAGATCTAAAGGATATCCTTGAGACTTGGAGACTGCGAATTCCAAATGAATGGGATAGTATGACTGTTTGGTGCGATTTACTGCAATGGAGGAATGAGATGTATAATGCTGTGATTGATGCATTTAAGGATTTTGGAAACACAAATTCCCAACTTCATCACCTTGGTTTTCGTGACAAAGCATGGAATGTCAATAAGCTTGCTCATGTTGCTCGTAAACAAGGACTTTACGATGTTTGTGTATCAATACTTGATAGCATGTATGGTCATTCAACCATGGAAGTGCAGGTATTATTAAGTATTTCCTACTTCATATGAGCTTTGAGAAAAATTTGTATCGGTTTACGATCTATGTTCTATGTTCTATTGAGATGTTTATATCATCTATTTTAGGACTTCTAAACTGTCGTTGAGTTACTTATTTTTCATGTGTTATCTGCATATCACCTTGTTACTGTTAGTGATCTTCTATAATGTATATCAACTACTGATTGGATTTTTGGTTAGTCGTTCATGTAACCTTACATCAATTGATTACACGCCAAACTAGTTCAAATTCCTAGATGCGGGTTAATGATATCACTTCTTCTAAATCTGTGCAAGCTGCATCAGCCCCGTTTCTTTATTCATGTCATTTTATTGATCGTTTGGGGTATGAAATGTGTGGAGTCTCATTGGTCCTCTTTTGTACGTTTGTAGGAGGCTTTTGTGAAGATAAGAGAACAGGCAAAGGCTTACTTGGAAATGAAGGGAGAACTCACCAGTGGCCTGAATTTGATCAACAGCACTAATTTGGAGTATTTTCCCGTGAAACACAAAGCAGAAATTTTCCGTCTTAAGGGTGATTTCCAGCTGAAGTTAAGTGATTCGGAAGGTGCTAATCAATCATACTCCAATGCAATAACACTTTTCAAGAATTTGCCCAAGGGATGGATAAGTTGGGGGAACTATTGTGACATGGTATTTCTTTCTATCTTCTTCCTTTGTTTATTTCAGCTTTTTAGATGTGATCTCAACTCAGTTGCGTATAATTCCCCTTCAGGCTTACGAAGAATCCCATGATGAGATTTGGTTGGAATATGCTGTTAGCTGCTTTCTTCAAGGCATTAAATTTGGCATTTCCAACTCAAGAAACCATCTAGCTCGAGTATTATATCTTCTCAGCTTTGACACCCCCAATGAACCTGTGGGCCGAGCTTTTGACAAGTTTCTGGATCAAATACCACATTGGGTTTGGCTGTCCTGGATTCCTCAACTCTTACTTTCCCTGCAAAGGACTGAAGCACCTCACTGTAAACTTGTTCTCTTGAAAATTGCTAATGTTTATCCTCAGGTGAATCTTGTGTACTTTTTCAAATAATATCTCTCTTTTCACTTATTTTCTATTATCTGAAAACTACCTGTAAAACTTCAGGCATTGTATTACTGGCTCCGTACTTATTTGCTTGAAAGGCGAGATGTTGCAAATAAGTCTGAGCTAGGAAGGATGGCAATGGCTCAACAAAGAATGCAGCAAAATGCCGCTTCTGCTGGTTCTCTTGGCCTGGCTGACGGAGGTTCTAGAGCAGGTCATAGTGGCAGTTCTACCCCTACTGATAGCCAGGTTCACCAAGGCACTCAATCAGGTACTGGGATTGGATCTCATGATGGTGGCAATGCTCACAGCCAAGAGCCCGAAAGGACCACTGGAGCAGACAGCGGCACACATGCTGGAAATGATCAATCTCTCCCACAACCTTCTTCAAATGTCAATGAAGGTACTCAAAATGCATTCAGGCGTAGTGCTGCCTTGGGCTTAGTTGGTTCTGCTGCTAGTGCATTTGATGCTGCAAAGGATATAATGGAGGCTCTTAGAAGCAAGCACACTAATTTAGCTAGTGAACTTGAGGTAACTGTCATTTCCTTATATTTTCCTTTTCCTTATTATTGTCTTCCGCTGTCCTCCCTGTCAGGGTGACAGTTACAGTGATTTACATTTGTTTGTTTAATACTTAAAATAATCTTGCTTCCTTAGTCCTCTTGTTGTGATGAATATATGGCTACTGTGACAAGTAAGATCTCTTCAATATTCTTCCGTTAAAGTATTCCCACTGTACGATAATATTTTTTTAATGCATTTCTATATGTCCTTATCTATGCTTTACATTTCTTTGAGTGAATGAGAAGACATCTTCTGATGTCTATTTTACAGCTGTCGGTGGTAAATTACAATGGATGCCACAAGCTTTGATTTATTTATATCTTTGAAAAAAATTCACGTGACTGAAGGGGTGGTGTGGCAAGGGAAAAATTTCTCATGAAGAAAGCCTGACTTTCACCGAGGGCTTAGACAGGAGCCTGATTTCCTCTTGGGACAGGCAAGAGTCGCCTCTTTCACTAGAGAAAATTAAGAAGGTGATCTTTGGGTTTGATCAGAGTAAAGTCTTCAGGCTCAGATGGTCATTTTTATGGCTTTTTTTTTTTCAGGGTAGGTGAGAGTGTCGAGGAGGATCTCAGGAGAGTTTTCTGTGAATTCTATGAAGGAGGTGTTTTGGATTGTCCCCTAAATGAAACCTTCAGTTGCTTTATTCCTAAGAAATACAGAGAGACTTCAGACCTATCAGTTTGGTTACTAGTTTCTATAAATCATCGCTAAGGTGTTGTCTGACAGGTTGAGAAGGGTTCTCCCTACGATGATTGCTGATACTTGGGGGGCGTCTATTGCCGGTTGGGAATTTTTTTTACCAATCCCTAATTGCCCACAAAGCCATTGAGGAGTATAGATCTCATAACCTCTAGGAGGTGATTTTTAAGATGGATTTTGAAAAGACTTATGACCATGTGAATTAGGATTTTGTTGATTGAGTCCTTTTGTCCTATGTTCCATGGGAGCGGGAGGGAAACTTTTTTTTTTTTTTTGGAGGATAAGTGGATTGAGGAAAGCCCTCTCTACTCTCTTTTTTCGAGTCATTACCATTTAACCTCAATGAGGAATCAATCGGTCGCTGTTCTTTCCCTTTCTTTGATTTTCCTTTTCCTAATGCATTCACTGTAGCTTGTCCAATAGCGAAATGCATTCACCGTAGCTTGTCCAATAGCGAAACAACAAATGCTATTGCGCTTCTTTCCGTGTTTGGAGAGTTTCATTGTAATCCAGGGAGAATAGATGTTCGTTGTTGGAGTCCTAGACCAACCAATAGTTTTTCGTGCTAGTCCTTTTCTCATGGTCAATCCTTCTCCTTGTGAGGTCTCGGTCTTTGCCTTGTTGTGGAAGTTCGAAATTTTCAAGAAGGCTAAGTTTTTTACTTGGTAGGTTATCTATGAAAGAGTTGACATGTTGATCGGGTATCGATAAAGGTGTTCATCTGTTTTGGTTCATGGTGTTGCATTCTTTATAGGTGGGAGGTTGAGGATCTTGATCATATTCTTTGGAGTTATGATCTTGTTTATTCGCTTTGGAGCAGGTCTTTTGAGGAGATTGTCCTCGTGTTGAGTAGGCATATGGGTTATAGAGATGATTGATGAGTTTTTTTATACATTTACTTATCCTGGTGGATGATGGTGCATATAATGAATATTTCCTTCTGCAGATTCTACTCACAGAAATTGGTTCGAGGTTTGTTACTTTGCCAGAGGAGAGACTTCTCGCTGTGGTTAATGCATTGCTCCATCGTTGCTACAAGTATCCCACTGCCACGACAGCTGAGGTTCCTCAATCACTGAAAAAGGAGCTCTCTGGAGTTTGCAAGGCTTGCTTCTCAGCTGATGCCGTTAATAAGCATGTTGATTTTGTGAGGGAGTACAAGCAAGATTTTGAGCGTGACCTCGATCCAGAGAGCACTTCCACTTTCCCAGCAACCCTGTCAGAATTGACTGAGAGATTGAAACACTGGAAAAATGTTCTTCAGGGAAATGTTGAGGACAGGTTTCCTGCAGTCTTAAAATTAGAAGAAGAAAGCCGGGTGTTGCGTGACTTCCATGTGGTTGATGTGGAGGTACCAGGACAATACTTTACCGATCAGGTATATTTGAACAGGCCCTTAATTGTGTTAATCAGTGCTAGTGTACTAGAATTCAATAGCTCTTTTGGGTTTTATTTGTGAACACATGAAAACTGACCCTTTTTTATTTTATTTTGTGAAGTGCCAATAGAAAAATATTAATTAGTTTCTTAAAGGGTGCTTTCCCTAAAAGAGTGAGGTTGCGATGGTGCTTACCTGCTTAGTTGCAATATATCCCATTATTGTAATGAAACGGTTTTCTCGCCCGAAAGCAATTCTAGTAAGAGGTATTGTATGGTGTAAACCACACCTTAGGATGTCTATTATAATGAAACAATTCTTTAACCCACAAAGAAATTCTAATAAGATGTACTTATGTTGTATCGTCGTGAGTTTTAAATGTTTCGTCTTTAGTTATTTATATTTAATAATCGATCGAACCATTCTAAGTAGAAGAAACTAATACCATTCAAGCTGCTGGCATCTCAGTCCTGTTAACATATGATGACAAGCTTCTGTAATCATTATCAGGAAATTGCACCTGACCATACCGTGAAGTTAGACAGAGTTGGAGCAGACATTCCAATTGTCCGAAGACATGGGAGTAGTTTCCGACGCTTGACTTTAATTGGTTCAGATGGTTCGCAGCGTCATTTTATAGTCCAAACATCCTTGACCCCTAATGCTAGAAGTGATGAGCGCATTTTGCAGCTCTTCCGAGTTATGAATCAAATGTTTGATAAGCACAAGGAATCAAGACGCCGCCACTTGTGTATTCACACCCCAATCATAATTCCTGTTTGGTCTCAGGTTAGAATCCAGTTTTTATGGATTTGATTAACTTAAATGCCAGGCATCATCTGACTGACTGTGGTTGCATTAAATTTTTTAACTTGAGATATATATTGTTTTTTCCTGATTATGGTTTTTGTATGCATAGGTCCGCATGGTGGAGGATGATTTGATGTATAGCACTTTTCTTGAGGTGTACGAAAATCACTGTGCAAGAAACGACCAAGAGGCAGATCTTCCAATAACGTATTTCAAAGAGCAGTTGAATCAAGCCATATCTGGCCAAATCGTACCAGAAGCTGTAGTAGATCTTCGCCTCCAAGCTTTTGGTGATATAACAAGAAACCTTGTAAACGAGGGCATATTTTCGCAGTATATGTATAAGACATTACTCAGTGGGAATCACATGTGGGCTTTTAAAAAGCAGTTTGCCATCCAATTAGCCCTTTCTAGTTTTATGTCTTACATGCTACAGATTGGGGGAAGGTCACCCAACAAGATTTATTTTGCTAAGAACACTGGGAAAATTTTCCAAACAGATTTTCACCCTGCATATGATGCAAGTGGTGTGATTGAGTTCAATGAACCAGTGCCTTTCAGGTTAACCAGGAATATGCAAGCCTTCTTCTCAAATTTTGGAGTGGAAGGTTTAATTGTTTCTGCCATGTGTTCTGCTGCTCAGGCAGTTGTTTCTCCAAAGGTAGGTCTTGGAAATTCTTTTCTTATAGCTCTGTTGTATGGTTGTTGGTTACATGTGACTTACATCTTGGTTTCAAAATCTCAGCAAAATCACCATTTGAGGCATCAACTTGCAATGTTCTTCCGTGATGAGTTACTGTCGTGGTCCTGGCGAAGACCCCTTGGTATGCCTTTAGCATCCCTTGCAGGTGGTGGTATGAACCCTGCTGACTTCAAGCATAAGGTCACTACCAATGTTGATCTCGTCATTGGCCGGATTACTGGGATATCGCCTCAATATGTCTCCGAGGAAGTAAGCCTTCTAACCTCAATCCCGTATAATTGCTGTATGCCCCCTCTTTTGAAGAGTAAAATTAGGATTCCACTAGTAACTCGAACTTAACGTGTGCAGTCAAAAGCAGTATCACTTTGCTTTCTTTTGTTTAAACTTAAGTCGGTGGTTGGCCTTTATATGCTTCGTATATGTAGAAAACTGTCTGATTTTACCTTTTATCGTTTACGTGTAATAAGTGATACTGGAAATTATAGAAAGTCATAAGGTCATTACTATAGTTTATCATATTACATATCCACAATTTCTCTTGACCTTCCATTCTGTCTCCAGGAGGAGAATGCCATGGACCCGCCCCAGTCGGTACAAAGGGGTGTGTCAGAGCTGGTTGATGCTGCCTTGCAGCCGAAGAATCTGTGCATGATGGACCCGACATGGCATCCCTGGTTTTGATTAAGGTACAATCCACAACTAGGAAACAGAAGGGAAACGATATAAATTTTGAACGTTGATAATTGGGGTCCGCTTCTAACATATTATTGTTGTGCATAGCTAATTATGATTTCTTGATGACTCCTTTCGACCCTTTGATATTGTAGATGATTACTAGTGTTGATAGACGAATTCTATCTACCATTGTCAATCTTGTTTCCCATGTGTATATAAAACGGTACGGTATTTGTATATTGTGGGTCATTCACTTCGTTCACAGTCGTAGAGAACACTGCATCACCGACACCATAATGGGTACATAAACACATAAATATAAGTTACTTCCAGGAAAAGAAATGTTTTACCACGATGACAATATTTAGGGTTAATACCTTTTTGTTTTTTCCTTGTCATTCATAGAGATGATGTTATAGACTGGTTCATATTCTTAAACGTGTGACAATCATGCTTTCTGATGTGTTCTTAAACCAAGTTTTTATTTTTAAGTGAAATACTTATTATGGGCACTGCCCTTTTTGTTAGCAACTTTTCTTTGTGGAATTATACCATGGAAACAAAACTTACATTTCAAATTTGTCTGAAAGTTCTACTTTTAGTGATGAGTTTTTGGGCGTCAGTTTCTTACAATTCCTGTGGATATTTTTGGATGCCCATTTGTACAAGAACGATTAACATACTATCTCTTGCTTGATCTTTTTCCTTCATTAATGTATGTATTATTACATCTAGGAAGGTTGAAATGGTCAGGAAACAGAAAAATAGCGAATCAAATTCTGTAGTTTCTTAACCAAGTGTTGTCCTTTTGATTTATGAGGACAAATGTTGGTTGTTGACAAATAGTAGCTTGCCCTAAGAAAGCATGTGGCATGTATCTGATATAATTTGTCTTGTAAATGGAGGTTGGGGTTTGCCAATTTGAGAGTGTAATTAAGTTCTTTTCTTAAGCTGGAAGTGTTGAGTACTCAGTATGCTTGGAACCGTAACTCCAAAGGAAATGTTTCCTGATTCCATCTGGATTTGCCCTTATTGTCAAGCTTATGAGATTTGAGGTTAATTAATATTGTGGAGCTTATGATGCCACGTATTGAGACTGATTGGTTGTTTCTTCCATTATTGTCTCTTTTAACGAATGTCAAAACAAAACGGCGCCCACATTGGGCCACCTTTTTTCGTTTTGGGCCCAATGTACTTATTTCCGGCCCTACACCCACTGCCGAACCTCGTGGGCCCAATTGTGTTCTCATTACTTTTACACAAATTATGGGTCCCATTTTTTTAATCTTCTTTGGTTTATATCCCTCATTTTTTCAATCAATTTTCTAATTACTAGATTTCTGATGTTGTATTTTCTACCATTTTCAAAATTTTATTTTTAGGTGTTGCAAATTTCTTTATGTATTTTAAAAGAGCTTTGAAATCGAAAATATATATATAGTGGAAAGAAAGTCTAGTTTTTCAAAATAATTGCTCTAAAAACTTTACAAATTTTATTTTAAAAATAAGTTTTCTATGGTTAGGAGGAGGCCTAAAAGTAAAAAAAAATTCCTATTTATGTGGGCCTGCAACCTTATCTAAATTGTATATTTATAAATATCTTTTAAATGTTGATGACGCCCACGTCATATTTTAAAAGATGTGTATATAACAGATAATAAATGCCATTAATATCCATGCTCTTATAGTACCTAAAAGTTATTCCTTTAATTTGTATACATACAACTTCTATTTTCAAATAGTTTATTGTTTCTTTACAACTCATTACAAATTTTCTTTATATTATAACTTATTAATTAGAGAATTATATCTCCGTTATACTTATTTATGTGATTGAAATGTTTTAACAGTCATATAGTTCAAATGAGAAATAGAGATTCAAGAACTATATATATATATATAATAATTAAGGAGAAGCCAAATATGTAATTTAGGTTCTTAAAAAATTTAATTCCTATTATTTCAACTTATGCTTTAACATTTTTTAATTTAGTTTTAATTTGGTCCATGATTAAAATTAATTTATAATAAACCAAATGAAATTTGAAGGATGATTTCTTCTCCAAGTTAAAAAAAAAAATAGAAATTTGAACTTTACTTTCTTCAATGAATTTTTTTTCCCTCTGAATTTTCACTAAATCACTTCATACGTTATTAAAAAATTAAATTAAAAGGCAATTACGCTAAAACTTCTAAAAATGCATACTACTTTCTTTTTAAAAAATTAGATTGTCAAATAAATTAATAATTTATTCGGCGTTAAAATTTTAAGAATTATGAAATACTTTTTAAAAATAAATAACTAAATAAAGTTGATATATTAAAATTTAAAAAAAAAAAAAAAAAAGAAGGAAAATCCACCGTCATTATTAGGTGAAGCTTGGAAAAGCAATGACTTTGTCCACGCGGAAAATATAATAAAGTGAAATGTCCAAATAACCCGTTGTCCTTTTTAGTCTTTTCACCTGCTGGCTTTCTGTCACACACGGATTTCTTGCCAAATTAACCGACATGACATGTCAGCTACAGACATCTTTCTGGTCAAACTTCAAACACGTTCTCCGTTGACTTGCCCTCCTTTTTCTTTCTTATTTAATTTCTACCCTTTCTTTTATTTACCTCCTTTTATTTTAATCTAATTACAATCATTTAAAAATTATTATATATTTAGCAATTTTATACATAATTCAATAGTTTCTTTTTCTCCCGAGTATTGGCCATTTAATTTCAATACTTTATTTTAAATATTTTTCCCAAGTGCTTACATTTTTTTTTTATATAAATTAAATAAACATTTAACCATTCAGCTTCAAACACGTTTTTATTAAATAATTAAAAGTTTAATTGAGAAGAAATCAAAGTTGGAAGAGTGTTGGGCGGGGAATCTTTTAATAAAATATATATATATATATATATATATATTTATTTATTTATTCTATAGAATTATAGTTAAGCTCCAAAATCTAAGAAAGTGGGGGCCGTTGATGAGTTGAAAATTTGATACTGAGTTGGCTAATGATGAAATGATATGAGAAAATGTCGAACATATATGTTTTAACTATATAAAAAGGAGTCCGTTTGATCGATTATATATATTTTAATTAATAAAATTATATTCACGATGGTTAAGTAGTTTAAAACTTTTTTTAAAAAGTGCATTCAATCAAATCATCGTACAAAAAAATAAATTTTATTTCTTTAGTCTCTTCGATAATTTGATAATAAACGATAAACGAAGACCAAGTCAACATTAGACCAAAAAATGAAGGCTTTGAACTTAGTTAGAGACATTGACCACCAAAGAAACATCCAAGCAAACTCCTTTTGGCTCCAAGTTGGTGAATGGAGCCATTTTTACCATATTTATTTATTTAGATTTTACACTTAATTTTTTTTTTTTTTTTTAAATGTCACTGCCAGCTTCAATCTAATAGACCAATCTATTTTAAAGTTAGTTTTTCTAATTATTAATTAATTAATTAATTAATGCATTTTATTAATTTTCCCAAAATAGAAAACATGATGAGGATGAGCATGAGCAAGAGCAAAAACATCTATTTTTACTTCAAATTTAGATTTTTTTTTTTTTTTTTTTTTGCTCTTCATGATATTTAGAAATAAAAAAATTAACCCATTTATTAAAAAAACATTTTTTTTCTAAAAAAACCCTCCTTTTCCCATTTAGATTGTGAATCGATTCTGAATTTTGTATGAACATTCCAAATTTGGTCCCATTCTTTCCAACATATTGGGAAAGAAGGGGGAGGGAAGGAGGGAAGGCGGGGGAATCAGATTACAGCTGAGTTGTGAACATGGGTTTGCTCCCATTTTCTGTTCTTAAATCTTAACCTTTCCCAGATTTTACTTTTCTTCTTCAAAAAAAAAAAAAAGATTAAAAGAAGGATGAGAGAAAAGGGAGAGAGAGATTTAGTCTGATTGGCCGTCGCCTTCGTTCCTCTCCTTCTTCTCTCCTTCCTTCTATCTCCCCTAAACTTTCCTCTCTCTCTGTCACTGATCGCAACTATTTATTGAGCTTCAATGCTTCTTCTCCCTGAAACCCTTTGATTCTCACACCACGTTTTTGGGAACGGAATAATGGGTGCTTGTTTTTCGGCCTCCAAAGTCAGTGGTTCCAATAGCAACAACACCAATGCCGCCGCCGCCGCTAGCCACAATCGGAGAGGAAGCACCGCTAACCCTCAACCGACCACACCCGATACTAAACAAGATGCTTCAGGAAATCAAAATCAGAAGAAACCCAATGAGAATCCGAAGAGGAATAGTCAACAGCTTAAGATTAAGGAGAAAAACGTTTCGCGGCGGACGAGCGGGGTGATTCCTTGTGGGAAACGCACCGATTTTGGGTATCATAAGAATTTTGATGAACGATACACGATCGGGAAATTGCTTGGACACGGTCAATTTGGTTATACGTATGTAGCAATCGATAAAGAAAATGGGGATCGTGTTGCTGTTAAGAAAATTGAGAAGAATAAGGTATTGTTTCTTAGAGATTGCGATGAACACTCCTCCCCCCCCCCCCCCCCCCCCCCCCCCCCCCCCCCCCCCCCCCCCCCCCCCCCCCCCCCCCCCCCCCCCCCCCCCCCCCCCCCCCCCCCCCCCCCCCCCCCCCCCCCCCCCCCCCCCCCCCCCCCCCNCCCCCCCCCCCCCTTCGTTTTTGTGAATCTATGGCTTTAATTAATGCTTGATTCTTGGTTATATCTGCAATCTGGGTTAAATTTCCCCTACAAAATCGTTTGGAACAGGGGTTTGAGTTGAAATTTGCGAGCTCGCTAGGTTTAATTTGGTAATTGAACGAGTTTTCAGAGTATTGGAGCATGAACGAAGGAACTTCCTCAAATGGGGGTTTTGAATTTGCCAGCTTCGTATATGTTCGATACAGATTCATCTTCCTCTGACGGGGCCTTCACCCTTTCATCGCCATGGCCATAAAGAAAGTAGTTCTAGAATTGACAGTTCTACAAGATCATGACTGATGGATGATTAGGGAACCGATTTTGGGATCCTTGTGAATAATCTGAATTACTTGGATAGATCTTCTTCGAACACGAGATCGAGCTGTTCTAATTGAATACAGCCTCTTTCTGGATCTAAGAGTCATGGTTTTCTGCTAATTAGGCAAGATTCAGAATGCTTGTGCTCATAATTGTGTAGCTAGTTTACAACCTTTTAGAACTGTATGATCAAGAATATAGGAGTTCATCTGCAAATGGCTTTTGGGTTAGAGAATTATAAACTTTTATTTCGAAGTGCTTCGTTTGCTGTTTTCGGGTGGAGTTTGATAGCGAAACTTTCTAATGTTGTTGCAGATGATTCTTCCCATCGCGGTCGAGGACGTTAAGAGAGAGGTCAAGATATTGCAAGAACTTACAGGCCATGAGAATGTGGTTCAGTTCCATAATGCGTTCGAGGATGACTCATATGTTTATATTGTGATGGAGTAAGCCTTTCCTTCTTGGTCTTTCTTAAAAACCACAATGTTTTCATAATAATTTACATCTTGATCAATGCCCGACAATCTTACCAGGTTATGCGAAGGCGGTGAATTGTTGGATCGGATATTGTCCAAGTAAGCAATGTCTAGCTTTATCGATTTTTCGCGTACATTCCAGCTGATGATTTTGCTAACATAAAGTAAAAATAAAACGTTAGTTCACAAATAGCTTTGATATCTAAAGAGAGTGCTTGTAACAGGAAGGATAGCCGATATACCGAGAAAGATGCAGCGGTAGTTGTTAGGCAAATGCTGAAAGTTGCAGCGGAGTGTCATTTACACGGCTTGGTACACAGAGACATGAAACCGGAGGTAAAAGATAGCGTCATTCATAATACGTAGCCATGCTATTTGTATCCTTCTTGAACTCGGTTCTCGCCCGTGCTTTTCGTATATGCAGAACTTTCTTTTCAAATCAGCCAAAGAGGACTCCCCCCTGAAAGCCACCGATTTTGGCTTATCAGACTTCATCAAACCCGGTACGAACGAAAATCTGATGGAACGTTCATATCCTATTCTGTACACTCCAAAGTTATTATTACAAAAAGAAAAACGATATCGTCTGTTCTTCCTCTTATTTTCGGTCTAATATGCAGGGAAGAAATTTCACGACATTGTCGGAAGTGCATACTATGTCGCTCCTGAAGTTTTGAAAAGGAAATCAGGGCCCGAATCAGATGTCTGGAGCATAGGGGTAATCACATATATTTTACTTTGTGGGAGGCGCCCTTTCTGGGATAAGACAGAGGATGGCATATTCAAGGAGGTATGGTCCATTTTATAGTTTGGTTCCTTACATTTGGATGCACCCATCAAAAATGAGCTCATTGTGCTCGTATTTTGCCAATAGGTGTTGCGAAACAAGCCTGATTTTCGTCGAAAGCCATGGCCAAGCATCAGCCCTAGTGCTAAAGATTTCATAAAGAAGTTGCTTGTAAAGGATCCTCTAGCGAGATTAACTGCTGCTCAGGCCCTATGTAGGTCCCAAAATCCCTTGCTAAACCCATATTAATTACTCCTCTCCTCTTCCTTATAACACATTTAATCATTTGGGTTGATTATTCGTTCATATTTTTCGCTTCCCAGCTCATCGATGGGTTAGAGAGGGCGGCGATGCATCAGAGATCCCGATCGATATATCCGTTCTGAGTAACATGAGACAATTTGTGAAGTACAGTCGTTTGAAACAATTTGCTCTGAGGGTAAGGAAATGCTCATCTTTTAGAACAGGAAACTAGTTTGTCTCTTTGCATCCATTTCTCCTTCTAATGATGATTATTTATGTTGCAGGCATTGGCTAGCACAATTGGGGAAGAAGAGCTTGCTGATCTACGAGATCAGTTTGATGCAATCGATGTCGATAAGAACGGTTCCATCAGCCTTGAGGAGATGAGACAGGTAAGATAGTAAATTTATTTACACGAACACGATTTCTTTTTCTCTAACGTAATTGGTGATTGTCTATGTGCAGGCCCTTGCTAAAGATCTTCCATGGAAACTGAAAGAATCTCGCGTTCTAGAAATTCTTCAAGCTGTAAGTATACATTTTCCTTTTCGCACCACCGTTCTATGAGAGACGGAGGAGAAAACTGTTAGCTTTTGATTACTGTTGTGCCACTCGCCAGGTGTTTTTTTTTTTCCGACTCATCTCATAATCAAAGAATGCAACTCAAGTAGTTTATATGGTTGATACAGATCGATGTCAATACCGACGGCCTTGTCGATTTCACAGAATTTGTCGCAGCTACATTACACGTGCATCAGTTAGAGGAACATGACTCTGTAAAGTGGCAACAGCGATCACAGGCAGCTTTCGAGAAATTCGACATAGATAAAGATGGATTTATAACTCCAGAGGAACTAAGAATGGTATGTTTTTACTTTTGGTTGGCAGTTTTTCTGGTTTGATGCGGACATGCTAGTCTTAAGCTTCCCTTCCTAAGCTACTCTGTTTAAAATGAATTGGTGGCCGCCTATCTTCCTATTGGGAAGGTGGCGATGGTCTTTGAACCATTCACAGGTCGTCTATAAGCACTTTTTGCCTCTGATTTTATGTCTAATCTTAAGCCGGTGCAAAGCTGTCGTGTGAGATCCCACATCGGTTAGAGCGAGGAACGAAACATTCCTTATAAGAGCGTGGAAACATCTCCCTAGTAGACACGTTTTAAAACCTTAAGAGAAAGCCCAAAAGGAAAAGTCCAAAGAGGACCATATCTGTTAGCGTGGGCATAGGCTGTTACAAATGGTATGGGAGCCAAACACCGGGCGGGGTGCCAACAAGGACGCTGGTCCCCAAGGGGGGTAGGAGGGGAATGAAGCATTCCTTACAAGAGTGTGGAATCCTCTCCCCAATAGACACGTTTTAAAACCTTGAGAGGAAGTCCAGAAGGGAAAGTCCAAAAAGGACAATATTTGCTAGTGGTGGACTTGGACTATTACAAATGGTATTAGAGCCAGACACCAAGCAGTGTGCCAGCTAGGATGCTGGCCCCCAAAGGGGGATGGATTGTGAGATTTCATATCGGTTGCAGAGGAGAACAAAACATTCCTTGTAAGGGCGTGGAAACCTCTCCTCAGTAGATGCGTTTTAAAACCTTGAAGGGAAGCTCAGAAGGGAAAGTCCAGCTTATGCATTATTGTCTATCCGACATAGTTCCCTTCCTGAGCTCTTTCTGCCTCTCTCATACAGACGTTTTCGTGATTTCGTCTCGTTTTTTAAATGTTCAAACATTATCTTCTTGTTTATTTCCAGCATACGGGCCTAAAGGGTTCCATTGATCCACTGCTTGAGGAAGCGGATATTGACAAAGATGGTAAGATAAGCTTATCAGAATTCAGAAGACTTTTAAGAACTGCGAGTATTAGTTCAAGGCCTCATATTTAGACCCTCTACTCCCCAAACTTCCCCCAAGACTGTAGATAACAACGCAAAGTTGGGAAGATCGAAAAGAGAGGGACATCAAAATAAGGCAAATTTCAGTCATCTTTAAGAACCTTTGCTTGCTCAGACACCCCAGCAACTCGTTTGACCATCTATTCGACGACAAGACTATTCGACTACGAGTTTTTTTTCTGTAGGACTGTGAATACGTTTTACATAGATATAGAGTTATCTTGGTTCTGCTTCAAAGCAAGCAGCTCCAGTTGATGTGGAATGTGTTGTAGTCCTTTGTGTAGCTGGGGTTTCTTGGTTGTGCATTGGAAATGGCATGTCTGATTATAAACAAACTCTTTAAATGAAGAATTTGATGGAATCAATCTTTTTGGGAAAGGAATTGTCTATGTCTACCTCTCCGTGTTTTGCTATTGTATTATCACGCTCGGTCTTATCCGTACTTCCACCAAAATGTATGTACTATTTCATTTACTCTGGCTTCTCATACTTAAAATTGAACGTTTATCTACTCCAATGATATATTGAATCGATTCATTTTAGTAGCTAAATCCAGTTACACGGTTTTCGATTTTTCATCATCGAACTCTTTATTCCATATACAAATCTAGATTGAAACGAGTTTGTGTTTTAAAATATATTTCGTTTGTTGTCACATCATATTAACAACCGCTCGTCGAGTGATTTAAATAGGTAAACAAATAAATTTATTCAATTCTTAACAACTACATGGGTGACATGGGTGATGGGTATGGCATCATAAATTATATGAATTGTTGAGTTCGCATTCATTGATAACAAACAAAAATCTAAACAATGATTTTTCAATATAAATTAAAGAAATGGTTTCATTCAAAGTTGACATTTGTTTTGTGCAACCTCTTTTCGTCTAACAACTTTAATAAATAGAATATTGTGATTTTTTTAAAGTTGTATAAATTATACTTATTATGTAGATTATTAATTATAAAATTTAGTATTCTAATATAAAAAATAAATCAATCTCTTATTTCTTTCAAATAATGATAATAAAAAAGAACAAAGAAAACAAGAACAAAAATATGGTTCCAAATAAACATATTGGCACTCCAAATAAGAATTCTTGTCTAAGCATGAGCTGCACACCCTGTTTCTTCTGTTATAAATATTTTTAAACACTTAAAAAGTCATTTTAAACGGATCGCAAATTCTTCGCTCGTTAAATTTTTTGGGGATTTTGGATTTTAGCTTTACAAAAACCAACTAAATGGTGAAGCAGGACATAAGGATAAGTATTTACAAGCAGATATTCCACTGAACTACTCCCTAAATGCAGGGTCTGCACTGGACAGATGCTGTCAATCAACTCAAATTATGGTAAGCCTCGTTAAATTAGATGTCGAAAGCAGCCACAATACCTTGCACCTCATGATGGTTGATAGGTAAGACAAAGTAATCACTGAATGAGGAATGATTGCTCACATTTTTTATGTAGGCGCTTCCGAATCTAAATTCCTGAACTCAATATTTGGTTGGTGAAGGAAGAGGCTTCCTTGAATTTAATCACTTTGATGAAGTTAGTAACTTTGAATTTAGTTGTTCTGTTTCGGGATATCGCCAATGCTGTTAGAGGAGCTATCTTGAAGAACTTTGGATGAAGAAACCCGACTCGACGAACTACAATCTGTAATACTTTTTTCTTTCCTCTGAGACTGCTTACCTTTCTTACTTCTAGAGGATGCATCCTGAAAAAGATACTCAATTGTGTTCTTATTTGATCTACAAATATTTGTGTGAGCTCTAAAAGCAATAAACTCACCTGTTGTGTTGAAGATCCAGGCATCTTAAGTTCAAGGTCTGTTGCTACATCGTTCGATTCGTCGCAGCTTCCAGCATTACTGCGCCTGTGCTGATCTGATGACCTACTTCTGGAGTCTTGTTTGCTAGATATATGTGAATTGGAAGCATATTGGGCAGAGGGCTGACCATTTGGAGGATGGACAGCAGCAGTATATGGGACAAATGTGGAACAGGGGTTGGGAATAGCACCGGGATTCTGATTTCCAAAGAAGGTGAAGGGCTGCAATGACGGATGCATGGGAATCGGTCCTGGGGGAACGGAAACGGATACAGGAACTGGGTAGGAATATGGGGGCACCATGACCTCAGAAGGATCCATTGTGGCCCAGGGAAACATGACCCTCAGTCTTTGCTGATACTGAGCATTTATATTTTCAATATCTGATTTTAGTGAAGCTTTCTCATCTCTAAGTTCATTCTTTTCCTGGGTTAGCTGTGGAATACCAGATGAGATGAGCATATCAAGCCTAAAGGGCTCCTAACCTTATGAAATTGAAAATTTGTAAAAGAATTAGATACTAACCTCACGTGATTCTTCAGAAAGACCTTCGTAGTCGGCCTTTAATCTATTGACTTCGGCAGTTAACTCCTTCAGCGTTTGGATGGTGTCTGTTAGGATGGTGGCCTTGTCATTTTTGGGCCTAACTGGATCTGCAATAAAATGAATAGCAACGATGTCACTTCAAGCCAGACACAAAAAATCCCACATGAGCCACTCAAACAAAATAACACAGCCAGAGAAGTCCACAGCATCATGATGAAGTATAAGCCAGCCCTACGACTTTATATGATGATATAAGAAAAGGGCACGTACACACATGTATTAGTTATCGTCGTACTGCAATCCACAAAGTAGGGCGTTGCCAAGAGAAGAAATATACGAATTGAGTTGAATGAAGAGCGAGAACAAGAACTCTTTGGATGTTGAAAATCAATGCATTCATTCCTAGGTAAAAGAGTGTGGAGAAACACATCAAGACATGCCCTTCTAGGCTATCAATTTATCAGGGGAAACAGTAAACCATTTCTTGAGTAATTTTCAGGCGATATTTTAGTATAACAATGAGAACGGATGAAAAAAGAAGTCATAGGCTTCCTATACTTTAACTTTACCCAATGTGTTTCCAAGCTCATGAAAATGTTCATTCAGTCTGTCTCTTCTCAATTTTTCACGATCTGCCTTTTGGGTTTTTTTCACTGCCATTGGATCCTTTACTTCTGCATCTGTTCTTAACCTGAGGAATACCGAAAAGAAAAAAGGAACAAAAGTGAGTGCGATGAAAACCATGACTGAGACTTCAGAAGAGTGTCAAAATCCTACAATATGAAGACTGAAACATGTCCTTCAGCAAACGAATCCTAATATGCATTCGGTTCATGTTCGTTCAATTAGTCCATGACATTTACAAGGAATGCATTGTAACAGCCCAAGCCCATCGCTAGCAAATATTGTCGTCTGGACTTCCCCTCAAGGTTTTAAAAAGCGTCCATTAGGAAGAAGTTTTCACACCCTTATAAGGAATGCTTCCTTTCCCACTCCAACAGATGGGATCTCACAATCCACCCCCCTTGAGAGCTCAACATTCTCATTGGCACACCGTTCGGTTTCTGACTCTAATGCCATTTGTAACAGCCCAATCCCACCGCTAGCAGATATTGTCCTCTTTGGACTTTCCCTTCCATGTTTTTCCTCAAGGTTTTAAAACGCGTCCACTATGGTCGGATTCTTCATTCCCCACTCCAACAAATGTGGGATTTCACATGCATCCCTTTCTTCATTTAAATGACAGCCTTCCAAAACGATCCCTTTGTTAAAATTTGAAACAGTCAAGTTATTGGATCCATATAATCTGTTCCTTAAGATCTTTCCAATTGACTAACATTGTTCTTTGTTTTTGAACTTATATACACTATTCTTTGTTTTGCTTTCTAATCTATGTCAACTTCTGAAAACTTTGGCTAAATTCAAAAGCATTTCTTAAAAAGGTGAACGAACAAAACAAGGAAATAGTGACACAACAGACTTAGTAACTAAGCAGTGCTTATTAGTGGTAAATTTGACGAATTAGAATGTCCAGCCAAGGTTCCTCATAATTCATATTTTGAGACGCGCGAACTGAATTGTGAGGTATCGTTCTCAGAAGTACAATACAACTCAAAGATATGATATCAAAATAATAAACCGATATCCCCTAAACAACAAGACGACCTAAAGATGAGAAACCGCTGAGAGTTTCTGGACTGGATTCAACAAGACTAGGTCAATAAAAACACTCAACCTTATCCCAAGGAGGATCGACTATCAAGTTTCACAGTATAATATATGAAAATAAGAATTTAATTCAGCCAATAAAACCATCGAAAATTCTTTTATTCCAGATTCGAAACAGGATACAAGCTTAGTGTTAATCAAAATCCACAATCCATCACAAACCTGGATTCAGGAAGCTGGTTGTTATGGTGGCGACTCGAGGACAAAGAGAGCGGCTGAGGCTGAAGAGACGAGGAAGGAACTAAATCAGCTGCTGCTACAATAGATTGAGAGGAGAAATCCCCCGTTTTCCAGTGCTCCATGACGACCTCGAAAGGGTCTTTGAACAGAGCAAAGGGACGAGTAAATCTCAGAGTTCAGTTCCTGTGAATCCACCTCCAACAGAGAAGAAAGCGAAAGGGAAAATCAGGAAAACGAAGAGGAGAAGGCAATCTGCGGGTGAAAATTCAGCGCCGGAAAGATGAATTTGAGAGGGAAGGCAAAAGGAAAAATCCAGCACCAAATCGTGAACTCCACGAGCCACGACCACGTGGACGCCCCGCGCCCGAACCAATCTGGATGATAACAAGAGGGAACTTTTTCAGTGCTCCCGTTAGTATTCAAATCCTGTACACCCTCTTTTCTTTTCTTTTTTCTTTAATTATTGTGAATACTGTAAAATTATAAACTTACAATTTTAAAATATTTTAAATAAGTTTAGGAACTTAGTCTTTATTCGAGGGTAAGGTATCTCATGTGCAACATACCATCTCATCATCATCTTGACTTCTAACAACACCACTCATGAATCGTTATGTCATTCTATGTCTCAAGACAGGTCAGTCATCTTGACTTGCTCAAACACATTTATTGAGAACTAACTCATGTGTCAGTCATATCAAGACATCCTAAACATCTATCCATCTGAGTTCTCTTGGGACATTGGACTCTCTCGTATCCATACTAAATCATTTTTGACATACATTTCATGTAGCAGGTGCATAATCCAACTTCCAACACATGGGTTGGGACGTCGTAAGTCTCAAGTACAGAAAAACGAAGATGTGGCCATTCGTCGTCTTCCACTTTCCCCAGTATTGAATTTAGTATCTCTACATGGATGCTGAGTCGCTAGGCATCCATTGTGTACATAAAATTATGATTTCTTTTCCTTAATGGCAAGATGAACTAGAACCCACTTCAATTTTTTCAAACTTTTTGGTTAAAAGTGTAAAGCTAGATCGGTTGAATCATGATCCAACTATATCCTACTTGTTTCCAATATCTATCCCTCCTAAGATCTTCCAACAAAGTTGCAGCATACCTTGGTGAGCTTCATTCCTTAACAAAATAATCTCCTCACCATGAACTCAGCGCAAGCTCCCGGCTACACCTACAGGCGCCTTCTTAAAGATTCCTTACTCCAACGTCCATTTGGACACCATGAAAGACTGGTTACCATATGCGTCGTTTCGGCCATCGCGGCTGCCTTCGTGCTCTCTTTGTTCATCTCCCTCTTCACTTGCTTTCGGCGTCAGCTGACCTCGGCGTCCTCTAAGCCACCCTCGTCGACATGTAGCAGGCAGCTCAGTAGCATGCCTGTATACATATATGGCGACTCGGCGCCTTATTGTTTTACGTCGTCGTCGTCCTTTGAGGCCAGGAACTGTGTCATATGCTTGGCGGAGTTCGAGCTTGGAGATGAGCTTCGTGTTCTGCCCAACTGTAAGCATGCGTTCCATAAAGGTTGCATTGATCAGTGGCTGCCGCTGAGGTCGTTGCTTTGCCCGCTTTGCCGGGAGCTTTCGATAGATGAGATTGGGACCATGAGGAAGCCCGTTTGTACCAATCATTGGGCCCGAAATCCGGCCTTCGTATTGGCCTTCGCCCCTGCCAGTAATGCCCCATTGCCCTCCCAACTGTAATTTCGATAATGGGTAATTCCAAATCTAGTCTAATTTATCTTAAAATATATATAGGTCATAATGTAATAACCCGAAAATAATAAATAAATTAATAAATTAATAAATTAATTAAATAAAAATAAAAATAAATAAATAAATAATAATAATAATAATAATAATAATAATAATAATAAAAATAAAAAAAAAGAAAAGAAAAGAAAAGAAGAAGAAGACAGCAGCAGCTTGAAGCTGCTGCCATGGAGAAAGGAAGAATGGACAGGTGTGAAGGGAAAAGAAAGAAAAGAGAGGAGGATAGAGGATGTGGAAGTGTATTAGGGCTGTATTAGGTTTTTAAAAAGGAAGAAAAACAAAGAATAGTGATTAGCGAAAAAAACCCAGAAAACAGAGGAGGAAACTTTCTGAGAATTCGAGTTTTGGTTGCTTAAAATTGGACATCAATCGAGGGTAAAGGAAGAGGAGTTGTTGCTGAGGAATATTTTGAGGAAAGGATACGGCCCCGAGCTGAAGCGGACGGTAATTCGAAGGTAACGAAAAAAACCCACATCACCGAACCTTTAAATTTCGATATCTTGAGTTATACTGCATAATAAGTTATGAGATAAGGCTGGTTAGAACCGTAGTTAGAAGATCTATTAAGTTGTAGAAGAAATCAGAACGAAATTCGAGCTGTAGAAATGGAATTTTTGCTTCGGGACACAACGGGTATTAAAGGAAAAGATTGGGAAAAATTTCAGGGAGGAGAGGTTGAAGACGAGCGCGTGAAGGACACGCGAGGCGCGTGGGAAGGCTGCGAGTGGAGGTGCGACTGTGCGCGGATCGGCGCGTGAGAAAGCAAACCTCCGACCTTGCATTGGCGCGTGAGGGCGCGTGAGAAGGTATTTTGGCTCCCGGTTTGTCCCGTTCGACTCCTTTTGACCTGTCCTATCAAAATTGATCTATATTTATGTTGAAATTGATAAAATATAGGTCTAATAGGAAGGAATTGTGTTGAAGTACTATTAAACGTACATTCAAGGAGGAAAAAGGGGTTCGAAACCAAGTAAGTAGCGTATCGACCTTTGAAC
>NW_019268531.1:1994905-2029442 GCF_002738365.1 Cucurbita moschata
AAGCATGCAGTAACTGTGAGTCTGTTATGCATGTTAATGGAAAGGTTATGATTCTAGATATGCTTATTGGTGGTTGAGCTATGGCTTATTTACTGAGTATGATAGTCTACTAATTCCCGCGGAGTTCCTGGCCAACGCGCTGTGTGCTAAGTCAGGGAGCATGAGTACTCCTGACCGTTGGTATATGAGATAAACAGGCCGCCAGAGCAATTAGTAGACGGACCGTATTTGACCGAGAGCGAGTCTTACATACGAGTCCGAAAATTCTAGATAAGCATATCGAGAGAGAGTCAGTAACCTAGCTGGAGGTAGCTGAGATACCTCATTAACGAACAGATGACCCTAGTAAGAGAACTAGGAGTCAATGATGAATAAAACCTAAAAACACCTGGAAAGATTAGTTATGAACTCTTGAGTGATAAGCTAGTTACTTACTGAGTAATCTAATTACTCATCAAAATTATTATAACTTTTCTTTCCAGATTTAGATGATGCAGGCCAACCGAGGACGAGACCAGCGGACTGAAGACTACTGGGAATCCATGTCTGTGTCTGTTTTGTATAATTATGTTTTCGCTGTCGAGAATTTACTTCGGTTGTTTTAAGTTTAAATAGCACCGGTTTTAAACGTTTTACTGGATGTTTTTTTTAAACATTTTGAAATTATGGTTGGGCGTTAGAGTATGTTGTCGTTGATGATGGTAACCCCTGTTAATCGCGTTGACGATGAGCGGGCGTTACAAATAATTAGCTAAATTATGTCAAAAATACTCTTTAAAATATTTTAATAATACTTTTAAAATTTTAAAAATATTAAAATAATATTATTTTTACTGTTATTTTAGTATGCAAATAATTGATTGTTTAATCTATAAGAGATGCCCTTAAATTTTAAAAAATTTCAATAATATTCTTCCGCTTGTTAAAAAAATTATGAAAAATGCCCTTAAAATTTAAAAACTATCATTAATATTCTTCTGTTAAGAAAGTTAAGAAATAATTTTACACCACGTTTAAAAAATGCTTATGAACTTTTAAAACTAGCTTTAACATTCTTAACGTTTATAAAAAATAAAAAAAAAATTATAAAATTATTATCGCCCATATACAGATGAAAACAGTCTATTTAAGCTTCATTGATCATCTATCTCTCAAATTTTAACTAACTATATGACCTTTTCAAATTTTTTTCTAACCATTTAAAAATATTAATGTTATTTTTGTAAAGTTTATCGGTATTTTTTAAACATGTTACTAATAGTTTCATTTATATATGACGTTAAGGATATATATATATATATTTATATATATATATATATATATATTAATTTTAGGTATTTTTTAATTTCTTAAAAAATGCTTAAAGATATTTATAAAACTTTTGAAAGTAGATTTACACGCCACTTAAAGTTTAATAATATTTTTAAAACACTCTTCAAAGTTAAATAATATTTTTACTAACCGTAAATATATATTTAAATATTTTTTAATTTTTTAAGTTTAAAGGTATTATCGAAGGTTGAAAAGTTGAACTATAAAATTAATTAATTTTAAAATGATTAAAGTTACTAGGTCGGTTTAAATCACTGTAAATGTGTTTTTAATAACATGAAAATCACATTTAAAAGGTAAAATCAGATATTAATTTGATTTTGAATAATTAAAAATATTAGAGAATCATTTAAAAAAAAAAAAACGTGCAAAGTCTTCCACTTTTAATTATTAATAATATACATAGTGGAGCAAGTATTTTGCCGGGTCGGATCCAACATTCTAGAAGGGTTAAAAATGGAACTCTCCTTTACTAGACATAAAAAAGAATGGAAGTGGGTTTGGACTTTGGAGAAAAACCTAAACACCACGTGGGCCAGACATAACATATTGGGCCTACAATTATTTCTTTTTCCGATTTATTTTCTTGACATCACCCATTTTTTAAAAAATGACTTTAAGATCCTTACATAATGGAAATAGATTTTTTCCACTTAAAAAAAATGTGTTTTGTCACAATTAAACTTCAATAAAATAACATTAAAAATAATCGTCATTAAAAATGTCTTGTTTTTTAAGCCTTTAACAATCAATTTTTCTAAAAAAAAAAAAGAATAATTTAATAAATCTCTATTATCTTTTAAATTTATTTATTTATTACATATAATTTGAATAGTTTAATGTTTATCTATTTATTGTTTGTTCTTATCTTCATCTTCTACTTGGAGGTTTTGATTAACGTGACGCATAAACCAATAAGCCCAATTATTACTGGGGTTTAGCATAAACCAAACCTTTTGTTTTTAACGAATAAGCTTGTTTATTACAAATTATTTTATTTATTTTTACATTTCTACTTACTAATATTTTATTTATTAATGAAATAAAGGCAGCTGCTTTTCTTCATCTCACTCTATTTCTTACTAGGAACGGGTTCTATCACAACAATATTGTTTTAGTGGGACGATAGCTCTAAAAAGATAAATTACCCTTCTTTTCTTTAATCTCGGGAGAAATAAAATAAGAACAGCCCCACATTCAAACCGTCACTTCTTCCGATAGCAAAAACTTGTTTCACTTGCATATCATAATAAATTTGAATAACTGCATCAAATATAGTACTTTGGTTATTCTATAAACATTTTTCAATCCATAAATTACAAAATATATATGTATATATATATATATAATATACATCGAGTAGCTTCAAAAGCATAAGTTTCTTAAATTAAAGTAAAAAATAATTATTACAAAAGCTTCCTCACTTTAATATTATAAATAAATTGAAATTTAGCAAGTTTTTAACGATTTTTGTAATGGAAACAAGGTGGGTCCCAATATTATTTTAATACAAAAAACTAAGAACGTTAAAATGCACTGACGAGGTGATTTGGCACCCAATCCAATCAGTATATGAATCAGTCCAAGAAATTAGGGTTTTGTTATGTCAACTAACCTTTTCCCCTTTAACTTTAAGTTCTAATTAATAATTAATTAATTAAAGCAACTTATTATCATTATTCTTTTAATGCTAGTATGTAGATGCTAACTCATAACGATAGCGATACTTATAAAAAAAAAAACAATTCTTTATAGAAAAATTATAATAAAAAATATTTAGGTGAACACATAGCCCGACGTTTAACTCTGATATCATTTGTAATAGTCTAAGACTACTGTTAGTAGATATTAAAAAATGATTGAACTGTCTATTTTTATTAACATTAAATAGCAACTCTTTTATTATTATAAAAAAAACTTATTATAATCATAATTCTTTTAAAATTATTTTAAGTTGACCAAACCCATTAAAATATGTAACTAAATTTGTTTATTGCTAATTTATTTTAATTTTCCATCTATTTTGATTTTTTTTTTCGCTATAAATTTTCACCAAACTTATAATATTTAGAAGTATAAATAATGAGTTATTTATTTGATTATAATAAAAAATATATTGTTTTTCTTCTTAAAATGAATAAAAAATTTAAAAAGGAAAAAAAAAAGATGGAGGATATGGGACGGAACAGAGTGCCGTGAGTTGACAGCTTGACACCCACTTTTATTATCCTCCGGAAATTGGAAATAAAAATCCAAAATTTCTTTTTTCTTTTTTTAGTACCATTGAAGATTTGAATGTAGCTAACAATTTTACAAAAATATAAAATTATATTAAATATATACTGAATATTTATTAGATATACATTGAATTTTGATAAAAACATCATCGTTGATTGATCGTATCAAGACCTAACTTCGCTTTAATACAATTCGAATAAATATAAAAAATAAATTAATTCAATTCACTAACCTAACAAATTTTGATGGAAAACAAAAATAATTAAATCAAACCTACTCGCTCTTATGGATTGGTTTGAGTTGAATTTATATGTTTAGTAGAGTTCAAACCAATCCATGACAACTCATACTAATAATTGTCGAATAATACTCAAAATTATTCTGGTTCTAAAAATTATAAAATAATTTATATTTATTATTATAGATAAGATTTGGTTTTCATAAAAATAATTAAGGAAAGAACAAAATTTTCAAACTAATAAGATCTGATTTGAATTAATACACCACATGGAAGATTAAATAGGCGTTGAAATTGCTTCACTATACATTAAAAATGAGCTAAAGTTAAGATTGCATATTAGGTTACATTTTCATAAAAGATCCGAACATGTTTGGATCATTTTCTTTTCAAATCAACGACATTTTCAAATTATTTAATGTTAATTATCTAAACTGCACTTTAGAGAAAGATAACGATCATTACTAAAGTTTTGAAATTTTACTTTAATTCGTTCTGATTATTTTTTTTTTTAAGATACTCGATGCCCGTTCCAGAAGTGAAGGCCAACTGGAAAGCAAATGCTCTAAAGAAAGCCATTGCATTTAGACATCCCCAAGAAATAAACTACACTTCAATTGCTTTATTATAAAATATAATTTTAAATATTTAAAAATACCAATACTTAGAAAAGTAAGGAAATAAATAAGAACAAGAAAACCTAATTAAAAAGAAAAATGAGAAAAGAAAAAATAATTTATATCAATGATAATCACGATTTATTTATTTGATTACAACGTTAATATCAACTTAATCCTGACATTAGAAATCTTAATTGTTGATGCGTTGGACTTCTGATATTCGACACATCATCGTTCATATCCACTCCTTTAGAACCTTCTATTTTATTTTAATTTTTAATTTTTAATTTTTTTCCCTTTTAACAGGCTGCAGCTGCAGGAACAGGAAAGCAATAAAATTGGATAAATTGCTGAGTCACTATCCGGCAGCCTGGGCCCACTCTCAAACGCCAAATGGTTTTCATTTAACCTAGGAAATGACAAATTTAACCATGGTTAAATTTCTGACCCAACCTTGGTCCCACTCGTTCCTCCACCCATTTTTTATATAATGCGTAATGCCCATTCTTTCACTCATTCTTCCCCCATCCAATTTCACCCCCAAATTGAAAATGCTCTCCGCTGCTTCTCCTCTTACTCTTCCGCCTCTACCGGCCAGATCCTCTCCCCGGGAGTTTACACGTGTCAGATTCCGACCACCGCAGGCTTTCTCCTCCACTGCCACCGCCTCTTCCACTGCCTACGCCTCCAGAGAGGACACCGCCTCGCCGTATCTCAACCTTCAAAGAATGGCGTCCTGTACATCTCTCTACGAGGTCCTTGGGATCCCTACTGGAGCTTCTTTTCAGGAGATCAAATCGGCATACCGACGTCTTGCCAGAGTTTGCCATCCGGATGTAGTGGCCGTCGACCGGAAAGACTCATCGGCCACCGATTTCATGAAGATCCATGCCGCTTATTCCACTCTGTCTGATCCTGAGAAACGCGCCGATTACGATCGGAAGCATCTCCGCCGTTATCGTCCTGTGGCTTCGGTGCGGATGGCTTCCGGTTTCACTGGCTACACTCGTAATTGGGAGACGGATCAGTGCTGGTAACGAGTTGATTCACCGAGTGATTGAAGTCGAAACTAAAACGATCGGAGTTTGTGAACTATATGATGATTGATAGTTAGGGCTAAATCGGAATCAGAGAGCGCCTAAATCGGAATCAGAATCGGAATCTCTGCTGTGATTCGTACATATAACGAAATAATCCAAACGGCGCGAATGATTCGAGAGATGGACTATGATGATCCGTGGAGGGATCGAAGCTTTTCTGCAACTCACCAGCGCTTGACAACGAGTGAGATTTGCTTCAGATCTTTAGGAAAAATCACGAGGAAGAAATTTCTAGTTCTCGAAAATCAAATCACCAAGTAAACAACAAACAGAGGAAAATGCATATATCTTTTCCTAGTTTTCCTTTGGTTATCTGTATAATTCTTGGGTTTGTCCAGTTTGGATTTCAATGAAATAGAAGTAACGAAAATCTAAAACTCAAAACACTGATCTGTTCTGCTTTTCTCTCTGGTTTGCTCATCTGATTAGACTGATAAACGCATACTAATCATGATTTTGATTCGATTATTCAAATTCTGGCGCGATTGATCCACTGTTGTTTCTTTTCATCTCCATCTTTCACTGATAAAAATTCTTAACCATATGGATTTGGAATAGGAATCTTCCATTTTGGAAGACAACTTAGAAAAGCAAACTGATTAGCAGACAGCAGATTGTAGGTTCGTCGTCTTCCATTATTTTTTTAATTTGCTTTGTGTGAGTTTTTCATTTTCAATTGAAACCGAGTGGAATCGACAGCTGGGGACAAAAATAAACAAACTCGTGTTCATACTTCAGCACAAACCTTTCTCCTTCACCGACCTTCAATGCTTCTCTTTCTTCACTTTTTTGGCCTACTTCCCCCAACCATCATAGCCTGAATCATGTATGCATACATGGCCATGGATATGATGAGTATGATGTCGATGTCGAATTTTGAAAATATATAATATAAAGATAAAAACAAACTCTGCCTCTGTGCAAGAAAACAGCTCCCATTAGTACGGAGGAGCTTGCGGTGGGGCCGCCGCCTCCGCCTACAGATTTCACGGAAAGATTGGGGCACAGGATTCTCATTTTGGATTCTTCTCAATGGGAATCCATTATTCACCATTAGTCCTTGAACGAGTCACCGACACCAGCACGAGAGGTCTTATCTTCTTATCTTTCTTCTAGAACCACACCCCGTCCGCGTCGCGTCGGCCGTCTACGTCCCTATCTTCCATCAATTCACACCCTTCTTTGCTACGTATCTTGTTCATCCGTCCGATTATTTCTAGAAACTAACTTACTGATTGTACTTACTGAAATTTGATTTTAAAAACAAAAGGAAGATGGGAATGTATGGACGGTTAGGAATCACTACTCCCCACGTTTGGGTGATATTATCCATTTTGATTCGGGCTTCCCAAAACACCTCGTACCAATGAAGATAATATTCCTCACTTATAAACTCATGATCTTCCACTAAATTAACCAATGTGGGACTCGCTCCTAATTATCTCCAACATGGACCGGTCCTTACAAATTTTTTCGAACTCGTACGAAGATAAAAAATTGGGGATGAAAATTGAAATAGGAGGTGGGGACTAAGATGAGGAAGGCTTCCCATCTCTACATCTTACACATTTCTAACTTTTATTCAAACTAAAAAAAATTATAAATTTAAAATTCATCTCAACCACTTAACTTTTAAGAAGGTTCTATAGAAAATTTTCATTAAAGACGTAGAAAATTCAAAACAGCTGCAAAATATTTAGTTCAACAAATACAATAGTGAAAGATTAGAGTGAAACAAAGTCTAGAAGAACGATTGAAACCTACAATAAAGAGGGTATCATTTTGGAAATGGTGTTGTGAACGTTAATTTTAGAGGGTCCACAAGCGTTGTATAGCCGTATGGGCAACCTCATTTAGCCACACATGTGGCGATTTTATGTGGACATTTTTGCCAAAACGTATCAACAAAACTCCTCTCATTGGACGCCTTATTCCAATTTGGGTCCACAATTGAAACTCGTGACACAATTTTCTACAAATATATTTTTTATTTTTTGAAAATTCATAATATAATCTTCTAGTCGGTTCCCATTTTAAAAGTTTATGAATTAAATTTAAATAAATAAATAAAATGTACTAGGTCCACAAATGAAATGCGGTTCACGGAAATGGGCCGTGGAAAATTAGAACAGGCCCAATAAACAATGGAATGAAATAAATGGGCTTAGGCCCAAATCGGAAAATCCAACCATTTCAACAAGTACAGCGGTGATAGGAATCCGACCCGACACCGCCTCCTTCTTGCCCCCATGTCGTTATTAATATATAATATTATGAGTGACACAAATAAATCGATTAATTTTTAATGTTTCTAACAATTTAATTGTTATTAAATAAAAAGAACATCGAAAATGAATGAAGTGTTCGTGGGGGAGCACCAAGCAATAATGAAAATGCCAGGTTGTCCCTCTTTTTGCTATCTTGCACTACTACCAAACACTCCCTTTGCGCGTGGCCGTTGGGAATTTAAATAATTTAGATTTTATTGGATTTTTGGGCTGGACTTTTGATATGGGCCTTAATAGAGATGGACTGGGGAATTTGGGCCCAATAACAAAGACCGGACTTGGCATGATTATTGTGGCCCATCATGAGTTCCCAAATTTCCAAATATGTGCACGTGCGCTCGTGGAGGCTCTCACCAAATGAATTAAAAGCAAAGCAGCGTGGGCCCCAGGGTTTGTTAGGTAGGCGAGAATGGTTCTTATGTGCAGGTTGCTGACGTCATTAATAAAAATTGGAAAATTTGTAATTACCAATGCGGAAAAGTAATGACTTTTTTTATTTATTGATGCCTTGATTCCTTCCTATCCCTCTAATTTTCTTTCCCATTAACAGGCTGAATAATAAAATTAGAAAAAAAAAGCAAATTTAACTTTCACTAGTTTCCCCTTTCAATAATAGGGCTTAAATGGGGTAAGTGTCTTTGCTCATACTCATTCCTTCCATCTCACAATCTACCCCGTTTAGGGCTTAAATGGGCTCACTGTCTTTGCTCAAACTCATTCCTTCAATCTCACAATCCACTGACTTCGAGGTTCAGTATTGCACTTATGTTTCCTCTCCCATCAAGTGGGGTCTCATAATTCACCCCATTTGGAACCAATGTCTTCACGAGCATTGGTTTAACCTTCCATCGATGTGAAATCAAGCCCCCGAGTGGAAGTGGCTAATAAAGGAAGGTGACTAATAGAAGATGACACCAATTATTTTGTCCTTTTGCTTTTATCTTTGTTGTCTTTGTAGCTAAAGTTTTAAAGCCACAAACAAAAGCCATCGCCTTTGGTTAAAGCCACTCCACCAGTGTGTGTACTGTAAAGGCGAAGACCGAATATAAATGTACAATATGGGTTGGAATTTAGAGCCAACCGTGTTTGACCCTTCTCCAATTCTTCACCCACGATGAGTCGATGCAGCCCTCCCCTGTTTTCTTCACTTCTCCCACCCATTCTCAGCTTCTGAACCACCCATTTTACCCTCTTTTCTTCTTCCATTTCGGATTTTCGATTTCACGTTCCTTCGTCTCTGTTTTCCATGGCGGACATAAAGTTAATCTTGGCTCGCCCTATTCAATTGGCGGACCAAGTCACCAAGGCTGCGGACCAGGCTACCAGCTGCAAGCATGAGTGCGCTGACCTCAAAGCCAAGACCGAGAAGCTTGCTACTCTTCTTCGTCAGGCGGCTCGAGCGAGTTCCGATCTCTATGAGCGACCGGCCACTCGGATCATCAACGAAACTGCACAGGCCTTAGATAAAGCTCTTTCTCTTGTGCTCAAATGTACTGGAAATGGCCTTATGAAGCGCCTTTTCACAATTATCCCTGCTGCCGCCTTCCGAAAATCCTGCTCCCAGCTCGATAATTCCATCGGCGATGTCTCGTGGTTGCTCCGAGTTTCCGCCTCCGCCGAGGATCGTGGCGACGAGCATTTGGGTCTTCCCCCAATTGCTGCTAACGAACCCATTCTAGGTTACATCTGGGAACAGATTGCTATTCTCTCAACCGGTTTGCCGGAAGATCGAGCGGACGCGGCAGCGTCGCTGGTTTCTTTGGCGAAAGATAGCGAGAGATATGGGAAACGGATAATTGAAGAAGGCGGCGTTGGGGCGTTGCTGAAATTGCTGAAAGAAGGTAAGGTTGAAGGTCAAGAAAACGCTGCAAATGCGCTAGGGCATTTAGGGCGTGACCCTGAGAATGTTGAGGCCATGATTCAGGCTGGTGTCTGTCAGGTGTTTGCGAAAATTCTCAAAGAAGGTCCGATGAAAGTTCAGGCTGTGGTTGCTTGGGCTGTATCGGAACTCGTTTCTAGTTACCCAAAATGCCAAGATCTCTTTGAACAACACTATATTATCCGCTCGCTTGTTACCCATCTTGCGTTTGAAACAGTTCAAGAACATAGCAAGTACAATATCACTGTCAATAAAGCCACCTCGATTCATGATCTGGTAATGGCTAGCAACCCCAAAACAAACAATATGTATAAAGCTGTAGATGATGATGATCGACAGCTCCATAGTCGGATTCTTCATCCAATGGGAAATCGAACCCCTAACCAGATGCACGCCGTGGTTACCAACACTATGAATATGCTCGCTGGTGGGTCGGTAGCGGCTGCCACTGCAACTCCCCTGGCAAACCATGGCGAAGGTCACAGCCTTAGCAGCAATGGAAAGCATATTCTTCCACATCATGCCCCTTACCTTCATCATGCTCCTTTCGGCCCCAGCGCGAAAGGTAGGGAGACTGAGGACCCGGCAACGAAAACCCAGATGAAAGCCATGGCAGCTAGAGCCCTTTGGCAGCTTGCCAAAGGGAACTTGACAATCTGCCGTAGTATCACAGAATCAAGAGCTCTGCTGTGTTTTGCTGTCCTACTTGAAAAGGGGGAACAGAATGTGCGGCATAACTCAGCAATGGCATTGATGGAGATCACTGCCATGGCTGAGGACGATCCTGAGCTGAGAAGGTCCGCCTTCAAGCCGACTTCACCCGCCTGCAGAGCCGTTGTGGAGCAGTTGCTGAAGATCATTGAGAAAGAAGATGCAGATCTCCTCATCCCATGTATCAAATCCATTGGAAATTTGGCCAGGACGTTCCGGGCCACTGAGAAAAGAATGATCACCCCATTGGTGCGGCTTCTGGATGATCGAGACACCGAGGTCTCGAAGGAGGCCTGCATTGCTCTCACCAAATTTGCCTGCACAGACAACTTCCTCCACGTCTACCACTGCGAGGAAATCATAGCTGCAGGTGGGGCAAAGGACTTAGTCCAGCTAGTGTACTTTGGGGAACAAAGTGTTAAAATTGCGGCAGTAACTCTGTTGTGCTACATTGCCCTGCACTTGCCTGATAGAGAGGAGCTTGCACGGGCCGAGACGCTTCCCGTGATCGAATGGGCGTCGAAACAATCTCATTTGACGCAGGACGAAACAAATGAAAGACTCTTACATGAGGCTGGAAGTAAGCTAGAGCTGTTTCAATCTAGAGGTCCAAGAGGATACCATTGATTTCAACTCGATCATTACAGGCAAAAGCTTCTGATCTCTTCCATAAGTTGAAATTTTTTCCATTTGAACCCATTATTTTCGTTCGAGTGTACGTATTAGATTCATTTTTCATCCACAATTGTTTAGAAAGTAACGTAATAATTTAGTGAAATTTGGTTGGTTGCTTCATCTGCCTGTCATGGAGACAAAGTTTACAAATTCCTCCATGTTTGATTTCAAACGACCGGAGCATCCTATGGAGTTGTTAATCCCTGTCATTCATCTGCCTGTAATTCAATTTATATGTTTTTGATGATCTTAGATGTGTCTATCCAAACATAACTAAGTGAATAACATTGTACTGCACATGGGTAGCCCTATATCGCCCGTCAGCCCAAGCACAATGCACCATGCACCACACATAAGGATATGCTTGAGCGTGGGCGTGGGCGTGGGCATGGGCATGGAGGTTGGAGCCTAAGGGTGATTGACGGCGGTGCGGTGGCCGAACATGCATGGTGGGATGGAGTCAGGTGCCTTTAGGCGTGTGATATGAGCCTTGTTGAGCACGGAATGTTGCGATGTTGCCTCCTAATTAGGGCGGGCGGGCTTGAGGATGATCGAGTAATATACTTGTTTATACTAATATATTTGATTTCTTATTCCATTTTATAATATAGTAATGGAGTGAAATTTCCGAAATATTTATTTATTTATTTATTTTTAAATAGAAGATATCGGAATAAAGGCCGTCCACAACCCACAATGTTAATGGGCCCAAAGGATCAAACAAACGCACAGGCCCATAAAACGGGCTATAAAGTGGCCCATTTTAAGCCTGACGATTGGGCTTCATTTTAGGCCCAATTCGATTAGTCAAATCAAAAGCTATAAATATTCGAAATTATGAATGATCGATAGAGTAGCAAATTCAAATTTACGTCGAAGCTCTTACGTTTTGAAAAGGGGAGGAAATGTCAGCCAGAAAAAGAGACGCCATCAGCAAGAGCTCTCTCTGTAATAGCAACTAGCTCTGCCTTTTGCGTCGCCACGACACTGACATACCACACCAACATGGCGCTAAAACGCCTTTAACGCACGTGGCCGCCATGTGGAATGGCGCAGCCAGTTGAGGTTTCTTTGCGGCATTTTGTCGAACACCTACTGGACGCTTTTGGCTGGTGTCCCATTTTAAGGAAATTTGCGTGAATTAAACGGATAAGGTATGGATTGTATTGTGATTATTGTAGTGTAGGCGTTTTGATCCCCCATTCTTTCTCATCTTGGATTTGAGTTGATATCACTGAAACTCACTTTTGGTAACGTGAAGTTGGATTATTGCTGTAAATTGCAAGCAGCAGCGGTAGAGAAGAAGCCAAGTATGAATGCCCCAAAAGCATAGCCCTCTTTTTTCGTTTCTGATTGTAAAAAATCTTATTCTAATTCGACTTTGGAAGAAAGTGAGGACAAAAGTGAAGAGCAATATAGGTGTCTGAATAAAGCGCCACCGCCGTACGTTGAATTGACCACAACGTTTCATGTTCCTTCCCCTTTCGCAAACCCCACCTTTCTCCGCCAGTGTTGTGGAAACTTTACACGCCAACGCCATGGATTTAGATAGAATAATGTTTAAGGAAGATTAAGAGACCAAGTGGGGAGCCCCGGCCCCTACCCTACCTTCCACACACGTTTTCACCTAGTGGGGTACTGTCGGCAATGCCCATCACAACCAAATTTGTTTTATACCAAATCATAACTAATTCCTCATAGATAACTAATAACACTTTAAGATTAATCGTGTCAAGCTTAAATGATTTTGAACATACTTGACATTGTTAGATGTACACGACTTTCCACAATTGTATTATATTGTCAACTTTGAGTATAAGCTCTTATGGATTTGTTTTGAGCTTCCCAAAAAGGCCTTATCTAGTAGAGAGAGTATTATTTGATTATAAATACATGATAATTTCCTAAATTAGTGGATATGAGACTTTTATCCAACACCTCCCCCTCGAACAAAATACGCCTCCCCTTAATTGAGGCTTGACTCCTTTTCCTTTTGGAGTCATTTATTCGACATTTGAGAATTCTATTAACATGGCTAAGTTTAGGGCATGACTCTGATACCATGTTAGATGAACACGACTCTCTACAATGGTATAATATTGTCCACTTTTGAGTATAAGCTCTCATGGCTTTGCTTTGAGCTTCCCAAAAGACTTCACCGAGAAAGTATTCTTTGATTATAATAAATCCATGATCATCCTTTAAATTAGTTGATGTGGGACTTTCATCCATCCGGACATAACATCAGATCGGTGTGAGTAAATTAAAATGAATGTAAATATTGGGAGATTTTTAAGTGTCGAAATTTATATTATTAAAATTTTTAAAGTTTATATTAACACCATCCAAAATTATTAATTTTTTTAAGAAATAAATTAGTCATTTAAAAACAAAATTAAATTTGAGAGTACTAGAAATTTTGTTGAAAGGGACGAATGGGTGAATCGAAGGCTTTAAAGGCCATTTAAAGAAAAATGATGGCATTGACGGCGGAGGCGGCGGTGATTAAAAACGCCGGCCGGCTAATAATCCAGATGTCAGGTGGACACGTGGCACATTTCCCTAAGTCTCCGGAGAAAATCTGTAGGCCCCACACAAATATTATTTATTTATTTATTTCACATTCTATTAATTCAAATTTTGCTAATTTACCGATTAATTATGATAAAAGAATTCTAATTTTTTTTTTAATTGACTAGTTTTAATGATAATAATTTAAAATAAAGTTTGATTAAATTATACTAATATGTCTCTAATTGTGTATAATTAAATTTAAGGTTTTGTTTAATAAAATAAAAAGAAAATTGATAAAATTGACAGCTGGCAGTACAGGAATAAAATCTGGATTTTGCTGTAAATTACCGAGGGAGTGCAAATTGGACCTCCCCGTAACTTTTCACTCTAAATTTAGAGTCGTTCTTTTTTTTTTTATTTTTTTTTTTAAAGTGAAAATGATTGGTCGGTGAGTGAGAGTGATGTCTGTGATGGGGAGATTGCTTTCCCCTTTAATCGATCACGTTTACAAGTATAAATAACGAGCATCTCCATGTCCAAGGTTCTCTCACCGCACTCTCTCTCTCTCTCACTTCTTCCCCTTCTTTTCCAACTTATTCCCTCTTTCACTCTCAATTTCTTAAAATCTTTTAAAAATTATAATTAATGTTTTATTTGCAGTAATCTCCATTGTCTTCTCCGATATTCTTCCTCTCTCTCATCCCCGTTTCTCGCTCTAAAAGTTACTCTGTTTCCGCCATTGCTCTCTTTAACCTTTCTTCTTCCATCTCATAACTTCAATTCGCTTAGACCAGGAAATTTCAGTCAGTCAATGGGGCTGTTCAGCTCTTTCCACCGTTCTTCTCCCTTCTTCTCCACCTTGATTGTGCTTCTTCTTGTCAAAGGTTTCAAAGGTAAATTCATTTTTCTAGTTTCTTTTGTTGGTTTGAATTCTGGGTAATCGTTTGTTTTTCTTAATTTTAACGAATTTTGTTGAAATCTGTGGTAGGATTTGTTCAATCTGGTTGCTCTGTTTTTCTTCCCCTGTTTTTGATCTTCTTTCCTTGTTTTACAGAGGTCTCCGGCGCTACATTCACGTTCGTTAACAAGTGTGAATTCACTGTCTGGCCGGGAATTCTCGCCAGTGCTGGCAGCCCCAAACTGGAATCCACCGGTTTCGAGCTCGTACAGGGTAGTTCTCGCTCTTTCCAAGCTCCGACCGCCTGGTCCGGTCGGTTCTGGGGCCGAACTAATTGCAATCTCAACGGCTCCGGCCGTATCATCTGCAACACTGGCGACTGTGGCTCCGGTGAGATTGAGTGTAATGGAGCTGGCGCCACCCCACCGGCCACGTTAGCCGAATTCACACTCGGTTCCGGGTCGCAGGATTTCTACGACGTCAGTCTCGTCGACGGCTATAATTTGCCGATGATAATTGAGGGAACTGGTGGGTCAGGCACGTGCTCGTCGACCGGCTGCATTACGGACCTGAATCAGCTCTGCCCGGCAGAGCTGAAGGCAGAGGGTGGCGGCGCGTGTAAAAGCGCCTGTGAGGCATTTGCCTCGCCGGAATACTGCTGCAGCGGAACGTATAACTCGCCGGCGACTTGCCAGCCGTCAGTATACTCAGAAATGTTCAAATCGGCGTGTCCCAGATCGTATAGCTACGCTTATGATGACGCCACAAGCACATTCACCTGTAATGGGGCTGATTACACCATCACATTTTGCCCTTCTCCTCCGAGGTACCCAACACATAATAAATAATAATAACACCTTAATTTCAGTTAAATTATAAATTTATTTTCAAAATTCATATGATATTGATGTTTTATTTGAAAATGACAGTCAGAAATCTTCGAGGGATTCGTCGCCAGTGATACCAGAGCCAACAACAGAGCAGTCGGGATCAGAGCCCGAGACCAAGCCAGGATCAGAATCGGGATTAGGTTCACTACAAGGAGCAACATTAAGTAATTCTTGGCTTGCAGATATGGCCATAGGAGGCTCTTCCATTGCCGGAAAACCAAACATAGCATTTCAATTTGGGTCAAGTATTATATTCTTGGTCGTTCTATCTCTAGGTCTTCTTTTAGAATAAAATATAAAATGAAGACCAAATTCATCGATCAAATCCCGAAGTATTGATGTATGTACAGAATTTAAGGCCAAAAGAAGTTGCTTTTTTTTTCTTTTTTTTCATTTAGAGATGGGTAGAAAATTAAAATATAAAAAAAAGGCACTTTATTTGGCTTTAGTATTTGTTGAATTTGGATGATTCCCAAGCTTGAAAGGTTAATATTAAGTGGGAATTTGGAATATGGGAGCCTTAAAGTTCACACCTTTATGACAACACCATAATGGGTGATTTATGGGAAAGTTGGCCCACACAAAAATGGCCATAACTATATTTTACATAGATAATTACACATCAAAAATAGGTAAAAATATCTTTTTCGTAATTTATAATGAATTTTTAACATGTCGAAGTTGCAACGCAACAAAACTCGTTGCAACTTGCAACACAAAAAAGAAGTCATCACAGTACTGTTGTAACGTAACAAAGAATCGTCCCAAGTTGCAACCAAAATAAAGAATTATAAAAGATGTTTTCGTTGCAATGGTACGAACAAGAAAAGATTAGTTTTGTGTATGGGTGATGAATTGAAAAGAACGTAGAAAAATGGGAGGGGGGAAGCACATGGTGAGCAAGTTAGGGTGGGAAAGGCCAAATGGTGTTTGGTTGATAGGACGGCTGAATGAAAGATTCTTTTCGTCACTTTGGTATCTCTACTTTATACCTCAAATCCCACGCTGGATGCCCCAATACTTCTTGTTTTTGCTTTTCTCTTTCAAATGCATTAATTAATTTGATACATTGTTCAACAAAAACAAATCTATTTTTCTTTTTTATTATCACTGACGCTCAATTTCACTATTTTGTTAAGGTAAATTTAGGTTCGAGTGAAAATAGGCAGAGTTCAAGTTCACTAAGGGGAACACGGTCCTCGTTGGGTTGAGAGATTTTTTTTACCCAACCCAAAAATGCTAATCCTACCGAACTCAACCCAACCCAATCCTTATAGTTCGGGTTGGGTTGGTCTAGGTTTAGGGTTGAATGTACACCCCTAGAGTTCCCTGACTATTTGGACAATAACAAAAGCCACTAAACCAAGAGTAAGATGAGTCATAAGCCAAAATGCTCGTAGGCCCACCTCGATTGTGGCCGAGGTGAGCTTCTCACACCCATAGCTCGATACTAAGTTAGAAGAAAATAGGTAAATTCTCGAGATTCTAATTCAAAGAAGAAAAGGAACATTATACAAGTGTAGAAGAGGCGAGTCAAACTCTAATTCTCTGTGACTCTTGCTACATCTCAAACCTCTCAACTAATTTAGGCACCAAAACACCGCTCAAATTAATCAGTTTGGTAGGTTGCATCTTCCATGGTTCATTAAATTTACTGTTGATGCACATATGCAGATTAAGTGAGTCTTCTTTCTCAAGATCGTACATCAACAAAACTAAAAGACAAATAGTTATCAAACGAAACCTTAATCATTTCCAACACAATATTCATCACAAATTGATACGATTGGAGGGTTAAAAGGGAGTAAAAAGAAGGAAGGATTCCTGAACAAGTTGTTGTGAGGAAGAAGCTGCAGAGGAAAAAAATAAAGAGCATAAAAACTAAAGCAAAGATGGAAAGGAACCTTTCTTTCTTTTCCTTTTTGAATGAAGATAAGAGATCAGGAGGAGAATTGGAGAGGCCGTCCCGTCCTTCCAGTGGGAACTCCAGCTTTTTGCTTTGCCTCTTAGTCTGTTTTTACTGCCAAACTCCAAGACCAATCCAACATGTTCTTCCTTTTTCCCACTCATACAATCATAAATACAATGATAAAAGGAAAATACCAACATTGGACGTACCTACATACTCCATTCAAACTCACTGTATAATAGCGATAGCGCAGCAACTAATGGACAGGACAACCTTTGACGACAACCCCTGGGGCAGTAGGACAAGAAGCCAAAGGACACGCATCTGAATCCCCACCCCACCACCGAAGAGATACATGTTGCATTCCTAAACATATATACAGAAACACACCCATGAACGCCAATCCAGCATCCAAAGCTCCGGATAGCAAATAGTTATGGCGGCTCCACCACCCACGGTAATGCCTGTAAGCAACAAACCCAGAAGCAAATCCTATTGCAATCCAGCTTGTGTAGTTAACTGCGGTGGCTGGAGGCATATTCACCACCGCGCCGAGGAGTACCGGCATGGTGATCAGCCTGATCCAATACTTGTCTGGGAAGGCCTTGTGTGCCAGCCAAACCAAGAATGGAGACACCGCTCCGGCTAAGAAAAACCAGTTTAGTGATCCATATTTGCCTTGATCCCCAAAGATCCTCCGAGGTCCAATGAGGCCCCATATGACCGAGGCGTCATAGAATACGTGGTCGCCGGGACATGTCCATGGACTGCCTACTGGAAGCATTGCTCTGTCGCATATGTTGGGGATTGTTGCCATAAGCCACCAGGCTGTTCCCAAATGTGTCACTGCCGATATCACTGATCCAACGACCTGATTAAAGGGTGAACAAGAAGACATGTTAACTCACCTCTCAACCCGAAAACTTAACTTAATAGCCTACCATAAATTTATTCTTTATTTATACTTTAACATAACGTTGTTGTCAGTCTGCTACTAACCTGTGCAGTGAACATTTCTTTGGGAGGAATTTTCATGTAATGACCAAGTTTGAAATCTTGAAGAAATGTGATTGCCTGCTTCATACTCATGTATCCATAAACTTTAAAGCACATATTAGCAACAGGGTAGCCAGGATACAAGTAACCGATAATGAATTCAGTGATTACGTTTAATGATGGGGCCTGTTGATCAATAGAATGGAAAGTTTAAACAACAATGCTATCAGCTGTGTAGCTTACAAATGCATAGCTATTTAGCAGATATTGTTAAATGATACCTGATTTGTCAAAGCAGCAATAACTCCAACCGGGAGAGTGAAAAACACGGCAAGACTGCAAGCGAGCAGCACGCCCCACCATGGCAATTGGAGCTGGTTGTTATAGTACTCGCATATGAAAATGGTGGCTGAAATGTTAACTACAAGGATGCTCAAGAACCACCATTCGGGAACTTGATCATACTTTCTCATCAGCTTTGTATGCACATCCATTAGCTTCTCTTGCAAGGCTGACTTGCTTAATCGCCATATATCTCTGCTCATAACAACAACAAATCAGGGCGAATCGAAACCAAAACCATTCCCTGTTTAAAGTTTCTAGAGAACATGATCAAACTCAAGTTTGAAAGATGCCCAACCTCCCATGGAAAAGTAAGACGTGAACAACAGTGGCAGCAAGACAGGCAAAGTTGATACCATAGTAGAGAGCAAAGAAGGTACTAATCTGGAGCGGACCTTCGCGGTTATAAGCATCGACATCAAGACGAAAGTTGGGGTCAATTATAGCAGAGATATTGTATTTTTGGCCAGCAGAGGTGAACAGCCCATCAGAAAAAATGGGGAATGTCTTAGCATCAAAGAGATCTAGCCAATATGCTAATGGAGTCACGAGGTAAGTGACAATGGCAAAACCAGCAGCAATGTTGGCAGTGGCAAACCATGGACTGGCAAGAGGGCTCCCAAGATAAGCTGATATGGTGGACCAATCGAAACCAAAGGCACCAATGCCTAAACCTCGCAGCCCTGAACCGAGCTGCTGAGCTATTATGGATGTGGGAAACGCCCAACAGAGCCAGGACATTGAGGTCAACATGGGAAAGAGATAGCCAGGGAAGACGTAATAAGCAAAGCTGCAAGTGAAGGCAATGACAAAGAACTGATTTCTACTTAATTTCCCTTTTGGTCTCTCTTCTTTCTCGTGTAATGCCCTACAATTTCAAGACGATGATGAATGATTCGATTAAAACAAAAGTGGGCGATGGGTAATGTTAAATCACCATTAACAGAAACATGAATTTGGAGGCTAATAGTATAATTAGCACAGCGAAAATGACATTACAATTATTCTAACATACACATGTTCTAGCATTGTGTTTAATTACTGCAGGACATTATTGATAGACTACCATTACATTCGATCAGGCATTCATAATCTTAAAACGGACTCACCTGAAGAGGGAGACTTGAACCAGATTTTGTGGCCACCACATGGCGGCCGGCTCGACCAAGTATC
This sequence comes from Cucurbita moschata, assembly GCF_002738365.1. Classification (NCBI taxonomy): domain Eukaryota; kingdom Viridiplantae; phylum Streptophyta; class Magnoliopsida; order Cucurbitales; family Cucurbitaceae; genus Cucurbita; species Cucurbita moschata. The sequence goes on from NW_019268531.1 coordinate 2,014,709, forward strand.
GACGGAAAATCCCGGCCCAGCCAAAACCGAGGACCTGCGTAGTCAATACAACAAGCAATGCCACAAAGAAGGTTAGTTCCTTCTTGTAGAAGATCTTGATTGCGCTGACGACATGAATCGCGTAGACAGTGGAGGCGCCCGAGTTCGCGAAGATGGTGATGAGGACGTGCTCCTTCTGATTGAAGGGTCCTGGATTGAGAGTGAACTTCCATTTCTTCCCTTCAAAGAATACTCTGTTAGTTAGGGCAGAAGCCAGGAGATGGCCAATTGGAACCACCGCGATTTGGGCGGAAATTGAGGTCACTGAAAGAGGCTCTTTCCGATAGTAGAAGAACTGATTGAGGAAGGAGAGAAGCATACACGCGATTGTTCCCAATAACCACGTCCTGAAAGTGAACGTCGGAAGCGAGGTATCGTCAGTGACCGGAACTGTAAGGGCAACTTGCTCCACAGGGGAATTTTCGCCGGGAAATGAATCCTCCGGCGAGGGAGAATCCGAGGTTGACCCTGAAGCACACCATTGATCGACCTGATTTCCATGTACTGCAAACAACGGATAATAAGGTCAAATCAGACATTTAGAGAAAACTGACAGAAAGAGCAGGGACGAAGTGGAAGTCTTACTCAGAGGATCCAAAATTTCATGATTATCGGCCATCTTACTCACCGCATTTAGAGACCGACAGCCACGCCTCTACAAATCCGGAAACATTGTCCGAAAAAACAGGCTGGTTCAATGAAAGCTCGAGGTTCTCTTCTAGCAACAAAATCGATTGTGTTTCGATGTGGATGCGTTGACCAAACGAGATTGAATCAGAGAGCAATAACAGAGCTCTGGTTTCTGGCGATCATAGAGGGTTTAGTGCTCTGGTTTTGAACAGAACAAGAACTTCCAATGGTTAATGTCACCGGCGACTGAGGAAATGGCTTGAAGGCGTTTCCCTCCGGTGATGTCCCTCTGTCCCAACACCGACGCCGGAATTGGTCGTTTTATAGTTTGAAACGAGAAGGGGGGCCCGCAAAGCCTCCAAACGAACATTTCCAGTTTTTTGGTTAGAATTCAGAAAACGAAAGAGAGAAAATTTTATCATTTTTTTTATTCCTATAATTGAAGTCATAATTATATAATAAATTTAAACTCGAAACAATTTATTATTGTCATTGTCTACAAAAATAATTAGTGGAAAAGAATGTAAAGAAAATTACCTTTTCAAGAGAATTTATTGTTATTATTTTCCTTTATGAATATACTTCCTTTTAAATATTCTTTGCTTTGTTTGTGAAGTGTTAAAAATAACAACAAAAATCCAGATTTTTAATTTTTAAAACTAATTTTCATATAAAATTTTGATATTTTAAATCTAAAATGAGAAAATATAGGATTATCAAATATATTAAAAAGAACAGGAAACAAGAAAATAATTAACAAAAATATAAATAGTTCTGAGCAATAGTTGAATACAAATGGCTTCATATCTCCTCCAGTGGTTAACATTATTATAAAGTAAAATTTCAAAAGAGGGGTGCGGTGTAACAAAACATCAACAAGACTAGTGCATACTTCTTCCGTTTAATATTTGACACGTTCTTAATTCTATGTCAAACAATGAACCGAAGTCGAAAATTTTCCCTTAACCCGGGTTTTGTCCCTGGCACAAACTTCAGATCGACTTTTGCCCATTTCTGTTACTTGATGAATGATCGAGTGTAAATACCTTTTTCACATCTGAAGCACACTGTACAGCAGAGTTGATTACATTATCAGTCCCCAATTACGCCAAAACGAGATGTGGCCACGTGATTCTCACTTTTTATTCAGCCAACTTCAAGAACTTCGCTACAAAAAGCCCACTTGTCTGTGATGCCCATGGATCAAAACGTAGGGTCTTTGGTATTCGTCCACTCTTGCACGGCCAATTTCTGGCCGCTTCTATCTCCTGCAACTCTGTTAAGGATCAGAAAGAGAATAATGGTCAGTCTTAATGCCTCTTTGGAATCAATTTTCAAGGAATTTTTAGAACTTGGATAGTATAGAAAACGTAGAAAACCTTACCTGCGGAAGCATTATCCTTGAGAAACTGTTCCACAACATCCTCATTCTGTGCTACTGTAAGACTAATCAAGATAAAGGATAGCGCTTAAATTATTTGGCACGCATGGGCATGTGTGTGTGTGTGTGTTGTCTTTTTTAAATTGTTTTTGTGTAGTTGGAGTTTCAAAGCCTAAAAAAGTGTAACCAAAAGAAAGAACCTGCAAGTGCTGTAGACAAGTATCCCCCCAGACTTTAGCAACCGAAAACCATTGGTAAGGAGTCTCAACTGCAACAGAAAATAGACCAACATAACATTCAAGATATTTTTACAGTTGAGAATTCTTTTTATAGAAAAAAATGACATTCTGAAGTTCCGAGTGCAAGAGGGAAATTTGAATTGTTTCTAAAGTTCTGTTTTTTGAAGTTCTAGATTTAATAAGACCGAAGTATCATCAACTACTTGCCACTAATAAGACCATGTAATAATCTTTTATCCATCTACAGCCATTTTCATTTCTAATGCATGGACATCTAGCTTTAACCCCTATGTCATTTCAAGATTGAGTAAAAGGTTAGGAACATTCTAAAGAACATGCAGAAAAATACATTTTCTTATAAAAAGAAATTACAACAGTTTACGCGAATAATCTGATTAATTTTGAGTACCTGAAGTACAGTCAAATTATCTGTTCTCTCAGCGTCCAATACTCTGCGCTGAAGAGATGTCCAACCCCAACTTTCAAATTTCTGTATATGCTTTATAGAGCCATCATGAGTGCATTCGGCATCCACTAGGACCTAAATAAATGTCAAACATCATCAATCCAGAAATTCACTGAGCAATACCTAAAGCACAAGAATGACAGTTCTTCAAGAAAAGAGAGGAGAAATGGGGAGGCAGGCAATAAACAGAAAGCAGCTCACCCTATCATACCCATAGCTCAATAACTCACTTTCCGAAGGACTTCGATATATCTCACTCTTAGTGAACCCAACCACGCCAGATTTCAGCCCATAAAAGATAAGTTCTGGTTCCTGACACCTCTGGACTAACTCTGCAGCAGCGTTTTGTTTTGCTATGGCCGCTTTCTTCCTTTCCTTCCAAGATTTTCTGGACGTCCACTCCTTCAATCTGTCAACACTATCTTCTAATGTAGATTCATCTATATGAGACTAAACAGATCATAACTAATTAAAGAAACAGAAAGACGACTAGATGAGCAAATAAAATCAACAGCTTAGTTGCTCGTTGCAATTTAATAATAATGATAAAGGTATTTAGATCAACAAATGGTTACCTGATCTAGACTCTGAAGTAACATTCACGGGAATGAGAGAAAATGTTGCTCCATTAGCAACAAAAAGTCGACAAATATCACCAAGAGCATATTTTTGCAGCATTGTTCTACAAGCAGCTAAACGATGCTGAGATACATCTACTCCAGTCACAGAACCCAAACCATCAAGAAGGTCTACGATCATGCAAAGTTTGGCTCCTGAATATAATGTCATGTGTTAGAACTAGGTGACTGACTGATTGGTTGTTCAAAGATCTGATATATGATAAGCTGCACCATATTATTGTTCACTACAAAAGCATGTTACATCAAATAAACGTCTAACACTGTGATAAAAAGACATATCAACTATATTCATTCAGGTAATTAGAACCAATAAACCAACTTGATTCACTCTATTCCAACTCCTGAGAGTTAAGACGTCCACTTCAACCATATTTTCCAGAATTAAACTGTTTTTTATCGCCAAAAAAATATTTATATGAATGGCCAGAAATTCTTTTCCCTTATCTTTATTTATTTTTAAAATTTGAAGCTTCTAGACTATGCATCTCTTGACGCCTTCCAAGCTCGACACGATTCCAAAATTCAACAGAGTCTAAACTGAGTAAATGAAGGTCTCGTGTTTTAGCCTAAACTTTTTGCTGATTGAGAGGATCAAATGTTCTAGCCTAAAACTTTTACATCATTGAGGCTCATGCTCGTCATTAATCCAACTTGAAACTATGACACTCATACGTTGCATAGAAGTCTCAAGATTGTTTATTTCATTTGAACGTGATTAAATTTACCGCAGGTATGTAGAGTTAAAACCGGTCATGACAGTTCTCAACATGGAGGGAAAGAGAAAGCTTTACCTTATATCCAGATCCATCCTAAAAACATTAAATTCTTGGTGACTTAACACTTTACATTATTGTCATTATCCTCCTTAGAAAAATCTAACAATGACGTTGGCAGAAATTTGAAAGTTTTACTTCACTTTGATTCAGATATTGAATATACTCGCGTATATAACTTGTATGGAAAAAGCCAGAAAGGAGCATTACCTGGAGCGGCACAAAGATCAAGGACATGATTTCCCGGTGAAACGTCCAAGGCAGTAACAGCAGCACCGGAAGCTGCATCTATTCCATATATCTGCATGAATAAACAAATGGTAAATAGGAAGAAATATCAAATGTAGAGTACAAATTGAACATTCAGAATTCAATAGACAACATAACCAAATTACACATATGTTAAGCTGCAATATTAATTCCTATAGTTAGTTGCTCATCCGTTCCTATGTACAGAATTTCAAAAACAAATTCAAGAAGGAAGACTGCTATAAGCAATGATTTCCGCCATGTTGCATAGGGCTGTTCGTAAACATGAAATTACAACTAAAAATTTCACACAGTCACGAATCACTAAGGACGGATATCCAATTCCCAAAACTAATGCGGAAGTTCTCACCTTTCCTGTCTTGTAAGCTTGGGAACCAGCAATTTGCACATCGGGCGGAAGAGAATAGAATCCAGGCAGCCAACTGACTTTCTCAAGCTTGCACTTGATCTCGGCCTCTATCTCCTCCACATCGGCTTCATAGCCAGGCTTCAACCTTGCCATTGAGACAACTTAAACAAAATGGATAACCAGAAACATAAACCACCAATTCGAATTATATGAGCATCGAAGTACCTGACATAACGAGGGGTTGAATCAGTAGCAGCGTAAATGGAAGGGTCCAGATCATTTTCCTTCAGAAAATCAAGAAACGCCGCAGGCAACGGCGAAGTAGAAGTTTCCTCCATAGATTCGGCCTATAAGCCAAAGCCGAAATCAAAGGAAGAAAGAAAGTGCGGAGGATTTGAATCCTTGAAGTAGGGTTTAGAATGGTCGCGGCGATTCGTAGAACTGGTAGTGTGTGTTTTGAAACCGCGGTTATGGGCGCGATTTTTTTGCTACTTTTTCGTCCCGGGAAAACCCGCCCCGTTTTTTTTTTTTTTTTTGGTCGTGAATCATCTCATCTTCCATAAAGATGTGAAAATATTTCTTTAATAGGTGTATTTTAAATAATAACAAAAAAACGTAACTAGTCAAAGCATATAATATATACTACCAGTGGCATTGGGACTGTTACAGATGATAATCAAAGCCAAAGAACCAAGTAGTGTGTCCGTGAGGACGTTGTGCCTCTAAATAAGGTGGATTGTGATATCCCACATCAAATAAAAAAGAAAACACCGAGCGGTGTGTCAATGAGAACGTTGGGCCCCAAAGAGGTGGATTATGAGATCCCACATCAACTAGATAATAGAACATTAAATGGTATACTAGTGAGAACGCTAGACTCCTAAAAGGGTGAATTGTGAAATCTCACGTGGGAGAGAACAATATAAAGCATTTCCTGTGTGGGTATGGAAACATCTCTAATATACGGTCACGAGTGAAAGGAAATTTGTTAAATTTATAAGGGAAAGAGTAGAATAGCAAACTAAATTTAATATTTATTCGTTTAATTTCATACTTGGCAAAATTAAGTTATCTTCACACGTAATCCTTCAATCAAACTAACTAATTAATTAATCGCTTTCATGGCCACGTAAGCAAAACACATGATCAAAAGCGGATAAATTAGCTGATTACGTTAATCCAAAAAATTAAATTATCAACAAATTAAAAAAAACAAATCCCGCCACGTCATTTTCCATTACCAACGCAACGGCCCAATGCCATGCTTTTTCCATTGAGGAAGTGGAGTCACCTCCTTATTTCATTACTTCTCCAGCGGATGTGGCATAAAACGACATGTCGTCTCAATGGATTGAATCTGATTCAATTTCCGGCTTCAATTCAATCCCCTTATTTCATTATAAACAGAAACTTCCATACCGCTCATTCGCAGTCAAATTTCGCCGGCAGTTTCCGCCGCCGTTGTTATTCCGCCCACTTTTCCGCGACGGTTTCTGGTTTTCCAGACTTCAAAAACCGCCCACAGATCTCGAACCACCGGAATCGCACCGCTAATCATGGGCTCCCTCGATAGGTCTCTCGTCTCTTTTATTTGATTTATACATCCTTCCTTTTTTTTTCTCTCTCATTATAATTCTCCAATGACGGCTAATTCCTTTCTCCTTCTTCCATTTGGATTCCTGCTCTGTTTTCTCGTCTCCGGCAGCTTCGAAGCCGGAATCGTCACCGTCGACGTCAAAACCGCCAAGAACCTCCTCCATTCCGGCTACGCTTTTCTCGACGTCAGGTTGAATTTGCTCGTTTTTTGCGTCAATTTTTTTCCGCATTTTAGTTGATTTTGTTAAAATTATCGGTAGGACTGTCGAGGAGTTCAAGGAAGGGCACGTAGCGAATGAGAAGATCGTCAATATTCCGTATCAATTCAATTCTCCAGACGGTTAGTTGTTTTTATAATCGCTTCGATATCCTTTTGTTCTTCCGTTTGAATTTTCCGGTGAAGTGACTGAACGCGGCGGCGATGGACTTTTCAGGTAGGGTGAAGAATGATCAGTTTCTGGAGGAGGTGTCGGCGGTCTTTAAGAAAGACGACCGCCTCGTCGTGGTAATTTCCCTTTTTATCCTTTTATTCACTAAATATTTATTAAATTATTACGTATTTATTATATAAACGTTCAATTTAGCTAATTTAGCTTTAGGAACTATTAAATTATTATATGTAAAATTAAAATCAACTTAAACCTTTTATATTATAAAATAAAAAAGTGTCCAAAATATAATATTATTTTATTTTAAGTGTTTTGAATTTTAAAAATATCTAATAAGTTATTTAATTTTAAATTTCAATTATTAAAAAAAAAACCCTTTAACTTTTATGGATAAATTTTTAAAAGATTAGATATAAAATAAATAATTTAATAACTTATCTAAATACAGAATTTAAAATTTAGAATGATAATCTGTTAAACTTAAATTATTTCAAATAATATATTTTGTTGGTAAAAATAAATTATGAAAATATACCAAAGAGATTTTATAAATAATTGACATAATTAAATTTTATGCATTATCGTCGAGTATTTTATATGATTCAGACTACGATTTTTTTCAAATAGGGTTGTCGAAGTGGGGTAAGATCTTTGCTCGCCATTGAAGACCTCCGAAATGATGTAAGTTATATTTTGTTTTTTTCTTTTAATTATTATGGGTTTCGTCCAATTTTAACATTTAAATGTTTAAATAAATCGAGGTAAATTCATTTAAAATTTCAAAAGAAAATGGAAATCAATTGATTTAATAATTAAAGTAAATTAATTACTATTAATTATTTAATTCTTAATCATGCACAGAATAAATTTTAAAATTCCAATGGATTAAATTATAATTCTTTATAGGGGAAAAAATAAAATAATATTAAAAAAATCTGCAGGGCTTCGAGCATTTGACAGATCTGGGCGGAGGGCATCTGGCTTGGCTGGCGTATGGATTTCCTGTGGCTAAGCCAAAAGTAAAGACAACTGATCCAAAGAGTGTGGACCTTCAGGCTGACGAGCTTTGATCGTACAATAAATAAATAAATAAAAATAAATAAAACGCAGCAATAATTTGTCTTCTGGTTGTAAAGTTTATTATTGAATAATTTTATTTTATCTGATAAGTTTTAAAATAATAATATGTTTAAATCAGTTGATTTAGATGCCAATAACCTTTTTTTCATCTTTATTTATTTATTGACTATAACAAATAAGAATCTATTCTCTTATATTAATTTATATTAAATATTCTCGTTATGAGCTCATTTATCACGTGGCACTGTACATATTGTAAATCATTCGAGCCAATTTTCTAAGTAACTAATGTATGTTGGTTGAAAATGAGCCTTATGTTACTTCCATAGTACCAAAAAATCATAAGTTTATTAGTTCAATCAAGCGAGGGGATACATAAATTGATGCGTTGTCGCTCTTGTATTTTGGTCGCTAAAAAAGTAACATGTTGGACAAGATCGAGTACTGCATTTAAGTATCGAGCTCTTGGTTGATCTATTCTACTATTCCAGCTATTATGTGCTGCAACATGGGTGTAGAAGCTCGATATTTCATGTTCCAGCTATTCTGTGCTGCAACATGAGTGTAGAAGCTCGACATTTCATGTTCGCATCAAGCATATTGAAACCGAAAATATTTAAAATTTCTCTAACTATTTAAAATATTAATTAAAAGATTAATAGTAAATAAAATACAAATTAACATTGTTGGAAGAGTTGAATTCCAAGTAGTCAAACGAGAGTGATAACCTTGAATCTAATTCAGATTCCAGCTTCAAATTCAATCACCTTATAAAAGAATTCCAATCAGCACACCCACCAATCAAAATCTCCAGCCGTTTCCGCCGCCGTTGTTCTTCCGCCGACTTTTCTCCGACCGTCTCTGTTTTTTCCGACATCAAAAACCGCCCACGATTTCATCATGAGCTCCCTCGACAGGTCTCTCGTCTCTCTGTATTTCATTTATACGCCCTTTCCTCTATCTCTTCTCCTCGCAGCCTTTCATTTAGATTATCCTTCTTCCGTTTGAATTTCTGCTCTGTTTTTTTGTTGGCAGTTCTGTTAAGAATGAGAAATAGAAATAGAATTGGGATCGAAAGTATGATCTTCATTCAGGTTTACAACGTTTAAATAGGATACAAACTATCAACTAATACCTAAAAATAGAAAAAATATATATCTAACTAAATTTGGTAAATAAATAAAATATACGGTTAATAAAATCTATACTAACAACTCCCTAAATATCTGATATATATTCTAACTAATTATCACGGCAAAATATCCTCTTAATACTCCCCCTCAAGTTGGAGAGTGTATGTCGATCACACCCAACTTGTCCTTCAAAAAGTCAAATTGCTGTCTTCCCAAAGCTTTAGTAAAAACATCTGCCAATTGCATTTTGGTCGAAACATAACACGGTTTGATGATTCCAGCTTGTAACTTTTCTCGAACTATATGACAATCTATTTCAATGTGTTTCGTACGTTCATGAAAAACTGGATTGGCTGCTATATGTAATGCTGCTTGATTATCACAATATAATAATGCTGGTTCGGACAGTGGAACATTCAAGTCTTGAAGAATGTATCTTAACCAAGTTAACTCTAAACAAGTATTTGCCATAGCTCGATACTCGGCTTCTGCTGATGATCTGGACACATTAGTTTGCTTTTTAGACTTCCAAGAAATAATTGAATTTCCGAGGAAAATGCAGAACCCAGAAATAGATCGTCTGGAAGTTCGACAACCACCCCAGTCAGAATCGCAATATGCCTGTAATCTTAAATTGTTTTCAGATGGCAGTAGAAGTCCTTGACCAGGAGTGCCTTTGATGTACCTCAGAACTCGAAGAGCTGCCTCCCAATGTGGTTTTCTTGGTTCATGCATAAATTGGCTAAGCATACGAACTGAATAAGCTATGTCAGGCCTAGTGACGGTCAAATATATTAATCTGCCAATCAACCGTCTGTATTTACTTGGATCATTCAACTTCTCTCCTTCAGTTAAAGAAAGTTTCAGATTTTGCTCCATAGGAAATTTGTCTGGACGTGCTCCTGTAAGACCTGTGTCTTGAAGGATGTCTAGAGCATACTTCCTTTGAGACATAAAAATTCCTTTTCTAGATCGAGAAAATTCAATGCCTAGAAAATATTTCAAATTTCCTAAATCTTTGATAAGAAATTTCTGGAGTAAACTAGTCTTGAGATATTGAATTTCTTCGAGATCATTGCCTGTCAACAGAATATCATCAACATAGATTAGAACTGCAGTGAAAGAAGTACCTTTACTCTTAGTAAACAAAGAGTAATCTGCTTTGGACTGAGTGTAGCCTGCATTTTGTATAGTTGTAGAAAATATGGAGAACCAATTGCGAGAAGCCTGTTTTAATCCATAAAGAGATTTATGGAGCCGACATACTGTATTCTCCCCCTGTCGGCGAAGACCTGGTGGTAAAGACATATAAACTTCCTCGTCTAGATTACCATGGAGAAAGGCATTTTGAACATCCAACTGATGGGTGAACCATTTTCGAGCAGCAGCAACAGTGAGTAAGCAACGAAGTGTAGTAAGTTTCGCTGTAGGGGAAAATGTTTCTGTGTAATCAATACCTTCAACCTGAGTGTATCCCTTTGCTACTAGTCGAGCTTTATAACGTTCAACAGAACCATCAGAGTTGTATTTAATTTTGTACACCCAACGACAACCAATAGCTTTATGACCAAGTGGTAGAGGAACGAGAGACCATGTATGATTACGTTCCAAAGCTGCAATTTCATCATTCATAGCCTGCTGCCATAACGGGTCGCCAACTGCCTCGTCATAGGTTTTAGGTTCTGTCTGGGATGTAATAAGAGCTAGAAAAGCACGTTGAGTAGGAGAAAAACGAGAGAATGAAAGGTAATGATGAAGGGGATACCTGGTGCCAGTGCCGGGACTTGAGCTAGAGGTTAAATGATTGGCTCCAGAAGACATCTCATAATCCTTATGCCAAGCTGGAGGCTGTTTAGTACGAGTAGAACGTCGAAGTGGAGCTGATGTATCAGGTGGGATAGGATTGGAATTAGTGGGCGAATCTGGAGAAGGTGGAGGAGACGACGGAGTAGTAGGTGAAGGGATAGGAGGTGAAGGAGGAGTAGGAGGTGAAGGAATAGGAGGTGAAGGAGGAGTAGGAGGTGAAGGAATAGAAGGTGGAGGATGGATGTTTGAGTAGGATGGATCATGAAGTGGTACAACAGGAGTCGAAGGAGCTAATGTCGAAGTTTGTGAAGCTGATGAAAAAGGAAAATCATCTTCACAAAATTTGACATCACGGCTGATAAAGAATTTGTGAGATTGCATGTCATACAACTTGTAACCTTTATGACCACAAGGATATCCTACGAAAACACAAGGAGTTGCCCTAGGTTCAAATTTTTGCTTAGGATGTACTATAGTTGCATAACATTTACAACCAAAAACTTTAAGATGATGAAATGTAGGTGGTCGTTTGTAGAGTGCTTCAAAGGGTGTCTTGTTAGATAATAATGGTGATGGCGTTCTATTTATAAGATAAACAGCCGTTAAAATGCACTCTCCCCAAAAATTAAGTGGAACCTGTGACTGAAAAAGAAGAGACCTAGCTACATTTAGGATATGGCGATGCTTGCGTTCTACGACTCCATTTTGTTGTGGAGTATAGACACAAGTGCGCTGAAATTCAATACCACAAGAAGTAAAGAATGGTTGCAAAGATAGGAATTCAGTCCCATTGTCTGATCGAACTATCTTGATAGTAGTATGAAATTGAGTTTGAACGAATTTAACAAAGTTCATTAACAAATGATGTACTTCTGACTTATGTTGCATTAAAAAAACCCAAGTACATCGAGTAAAATCATCAACAATAGTGAGAAAAAAACGCAAACCAGAATGGGTAGGAATTTTATGTGGTCCCCAAACATCACAATGTATCAGATCAAAAGCAGAATGGGTTGTTATTGAACTTCTTGGGAAAGACAACCTAGTTTGTTTTGCTAACGGGCAGATACTACAATTATGAGAATAACTCGCATTATTAAGATGCAATTGATCAGCTAGAAATTTAAAACGAGAAAAGGAAGGATGACCTAGGCGTAAATGCCACAAATTAGATGACTGAGATACTTGATGAGCTGAAGATTTGATTGGAGATGAAGAAATATGATAGAGACCTCCAAATTGTTTACCCGAGCCAATCATCTTCCCCGTAGCCAAGTCCTGCATAACACAAGAATCAGGATAGAAGGTGACATAACATTTCAAGTTATTGGTAAGTTTGCTGATCGACATTAGGTTTAAATTGAATGAAGGCACACATAAAACGTTGTTTAATTGAAGGTTAGGGCTAAGGGAAATATTGCCAGTATGTGACACACGTGCTGTCTCTCCATTAGGCAAATTTATTGCAGACATGATGGCAGCCTTTGGTTCAGTCATAACAGAAGATTTTGATACTATATGATCCGTAGCTCCACTATCGAGAATCCATGAATTAGAACTCGCAGAGTTAATAGATAATGTAGATATGGGAAACAAACCTGCAACATTGACGTGATTGTCAGAATTACCAGAAGGGTGATGATTGATTGCAGATAAGGCTTGTGCTATCTCTCGTAATTGCTCAGAAGAAAAATTTGGAATGGAATTAGGTGACTGTTCTTCTGTATTCAACTGTGAAACATCGGCCATATTTGCAGATGATCGATATCCACGGTTATTGTGTTGATTGTCTTGTCTTGTCCTTCCAGAATTATTTTTCTGTCGACACCGATCTTCTGTATGGCCCCTTCTATCACAAAAGTTACAGTGAAACTTAAGAATTCGACACTCATTGATTGTATGACCACTTTTATTGCAGTGTTCACACTTTTTGTCCTTGGCGAATTTTGAATATATTGTTTTCTTTTGCACTGCTGATGCAATCGAGAAATTCTCAGTAGGTTCGGAAGTTACCTGACGCTGCATCTCTTCTTGTACAAGTAATGAATAGGCTTGCCTCACATTAGGTAATGGAGACATCATCAATATGTTAGATCTCACCGTTTTATAAGACTGATTAAGCCCCATGAGCAATTGCATCAACTTGTCTTCTTCGCGTTGATCAATATGTATTTGACGTTGATTACAGGTAAATGGTGTGCGGTACGCTTCCAGTTCATCCCAAAGTGCTTTGAGCTTGGTGAAATATGTTGACAGCGCCATGGTTCCTTGTGACATCGTTGCTATCGAGTTTTGTATTTGAAAAATTGCTGGAGCATTCTTTTGTGAGAATTGATCGTGAAGATCAACCCACACTTGATGAGCTGTCTTGGCGTGAATAATGCCTTTAGCGATATCTGCTTCAACGGAATGAGTTAACCAAGATATTATCATACTGTTGCACTGATTCCAGAGTTCGAATTCGGTTGAATTTGCATCTTGGGACGGTTCCTCAATTGTGCCATCAATGAAGCCAATTTTCTTCTTGGCAATAAGAGCATGCATAACTGATTTACTCCAGGATTGGTAATTTGCTCCATTTAATTTGATTGGAACAAGTGAATATCCTGGCTGATCAGAGTGATGAATATAGTACGGATGTGTTAAATCAACATCCGAAATTTTGAAGCTGGATTTGGCTGATTCCGCCATAAAGGAAATTTTGATATTTAAGAACACCAAGATCGGTGCTCTGATACCATGTTAAGAATGAGAAATAGAAATAGAATTGGGATCGAAAGTATGATCTTCATTCAGGTTTACAACGTTTAAATAGGATACAAACTATCAACTAATACCTAAAAATAGAAAAAATATATATCTAACTAAATTTGGTAAATAAATAAAATATACGGTTAATAAAATCTATACTAACAACTCCCTAAATATCTGATATATATTCTAACTAATTATCACGGCAAAATATCCTCTTAATAAGTTCCAGTGCCGGAGTCGTCACCGTCGATGTCCTGACGGCCAAGAAACTGCTCGACTCCGGCTACGCTTTTCTCGACGTTAGGTTGGAGCTTAATTTTGTTTAATTTCTCCGTCTCGTTGATTTTAAAATAAAATTATTGGTGTGGTTTTTAAATTTTTTGACAGGACCGTTGAGGAGTTTCAGGAAGGACACGTGGCAGCGGAGAAGATCGTCAATATTCCTTACTTCTTCTCTTCTCCAAATGGTATACATCGGAACTCTGTTTCTTCTTCCTTTCAATTTCTTTATTCCGGCGAGTTGCCTGAAAAACGCGGCGTTTGGATTTTCAGGCAGGGTTAAGAACGACCGGTTTCTGGAGGAGGTGTCGGCGGTCTTTAAGAAAGACGACTACTTCATCGTGGTAATTTATTTTCTGCTAAATATATATGGCTTAAATTCCAGCCTGTATTTTACAAAATAATAATAATAATGATAATAAATAAATAAATCACTAAAAAATATATATTTTCTATTTTTCATAAAATAGATTTTTTTTAGTTCTTAGATTTTATTATAGTTTACTTAATTATTTCTTAAATTTTAAAATGTTATTTTTTATTTTTCTTTGCCCCTTGAATTTTAAAATTTACACTTTTATCTAGATATTCACTTTTGTTTTTAATATTAGTATTTATTAATTAAATAAAAAAATTTAAATGAACTTTCACTAATTTTCTATCACTATTAAAATTAATTACTAATTTTTATATTTTATATTGTAATTATTTTAAATTAAGTAAATTAAAGGGATAATAAACATGAGTGAAATTCTAGTTAAAAAACGTAAAATATTAAAAATGTAGGCACCAAATAAAAATTAAATAGTAAAAATATAATAATTTCAAATTAATTGACCAAATAAAAAGTGTAACACAGTGGACGCAGAATAAAAATCGAACCCCCCCCCCCCCAAAAAAAAAAATATA
>NW_019268531.1:2029873-2066992 GCF_002738365.1 Cucurbita moschata
CCCCCCCCCCCCCAAAAAAAAGAATATATATTATGTCTATATATAAAAAAAATTTCTTAAAAAAAAGGATGAAATTATAAATATATTTTAAAATTAAAAAAATGAAATAAACACAATTTAAATATTTAACATTTATTCTTGCTTAACAGGGCTGCGGTGGTGGTGGAAGATCTCTGGTCGCCGCCGGAGAACTCGTGAATATCGTAAGCTACATTTATTTGTATACGTTAAATAATTATAAATATATGATTAAAATTAAAAGATATTTGAAAATTAAGTATATATATATATATATATATATTTTTTTTTTATATAAATTAACCCGAAAAGAAAATGGGATTTGCAGGGTTTCAAGAATGTGAAAGATATGGGCGGAGGGTTTGAGGCTTGGGTGGCTAATGGACTTCCTGTGTCTTACCCAAAAGCATGAAGGACGACCGACCCAGAAACTAACGGACCCTAGCTCTAATTTTACACCTTATGTTGTAAACCCATGTGGTAATAATAATAATAATAATAATAATAAAATTATTGTTGTCTCAAGTTTTTACTAATATTATTGCATAAGATTATGAGAAAAATAGAAGAAAATATCCTTATATTAATGAAAAACGTACATTCAAATAAAATTTATATGCGAGTAAAAATTATTCATTATCTAAATTGATTAAAAAAGTTTAAAGTTTAATTTAGGTAATTTATAGTTTTAAATACTATTTTAATTTTTTTTAGAGGTTTTTTAAAAGAAAAAAAATTAAAATTTACCCAATTTAAAATGAAATTCAAATTCTTTATCTTTATCGCCTTGATACCAATCCTATAGTGGAAGAAAACCATGCAGCCAACCAACGACGTCGTATTAAGTAGTTCTTTCTCTAATGTTCGTGGCGCCTTATCATTGGCTTAATAGGATCAATAGACTATACTGCGAGGCACTAGATTGCGTCCTCTTTGGCTCTGGAAACAAGCAAAGATTTGCAGGGAAGACCGAAGTGTTTGTGTAGCGTCCGCTTTGTCTTCCCTAGTTCTACCTCTCCTTCCGCAACGATGGTTCTCGAGGTTTATTTCATCCTACAATTTCTGTTTTTCAATTTCAAATATCTGATTTGCATACAGTTTCGAGATTTCATTCCTCAAATTTGAGAATTATGTGGTTTTCTTGCTATTGTTATCGCATGTTAGGGTTTACTAATTTGACTCTCGTTGTCTCGATTGAGTTAGGCGACGATGATCTGTATTGACAACTCCGAATGGATGCGGAATGGAGATTACAGTCCTTCAAGATTTCAAGCTCAAGAAGATGCCATCAATCTTATTTGTGGCGCCAAGACGCAGGTAACTGATCTTGAACCCGTGTTTTGATTTCCTCTAGCCGTTTTAGCTACGGGAGTCTCTAAAAATGAAGAAGACTCTTCATTCAAAGTTATATTGCGCAAATTGGGATTCCGTTGCAGTTTTCTCATCGTATGATCTGAATATCGCAAGTTGGCTGATCACTTTATCTCTGTAGTTCTTGATTTAGGATCCAATTTTGAGAAAACACATCCTGATAATTTCTCTGTTAGATTTTCTTTTTAGAAGGAATGCATAGGAGGCTTGTCGTGTTTGGAATTTTCTTCTAAGACAAGTCCCTATGTGTTGTTTGCGTGGATTGTTATTATGAATTGTGAACGAACATTTTGTGTTCTTACAGTCTAATCCAGAGAATACGGTTGGAGTTCTGACAATGGCGGGAAAAGGTGTTCGTGTGCTTGTCACTCCGACCACTGACCTTGGCAAGATACTGGCATGCATGCACGGTTAGTTGCATTTATTCTAGTTATTGTAGTTCGTAGCAACGCAGACCTACCACCAGATACCAATCTGCTGTCCTTAATTGTTGGCCCTTTTCTACTATTCTCCTCCACTTGTCTGTAGTCATTGAAAAATTGGAGCTCTTTTGAATTTGTATTGTATTGTTATAGAGAGGAAGTTACACCAGTTCTCCTGGATTCCTGGTTATTTCTGGACGTTAAAGCAATATGTTGTTGGATAAGAAATTGCCTACTTCATATTGCTCTGTAGTTTGTTCTATTAACTAGTTTTAGTCCATCTTATGTATTTTAAGTGGTTTAAACTACATCCCAAACTTTAAATTTAGGTTTGGAGATAGGTGGTGAGATAAACCTCGCAGCTGGCATCCAGGTGGCTCAGTTGGCTCTTAAGCATCGTCAGAACAAAAAGCAGCAACAAAGGATTATAGTATTTGTTGGCAGGTACGTGCTTTAAAAGTTTTTTACCCTCGCTACTACCATTACGGTACTCCAATAAAATATTTAAAGAAGTTTTTGAGGCTCGTGCCAAGATTCTCACCTCGGGGTTGCAATGTCACAAGGGTGTTTATGCTTAGGTTAGATGTGGTTGAATGATGTTTTGAATTAGAAGTTCACCTGACCTAATAACCCTCGCTGATTGATGAACCCCACTTGAGCCTGTAATGGTTGAACAAATCCAAATGCATAAAAAACAAAACAAAAAGAAGACTCTGTAGCATGAAGATGACAACTGAATCTTATAAATTTAAAAAAAAAAAAAAAAGAAAAAGAAATCTGATATACTAACAATTTACCTCAACTGTCAGCATTGACGTAATTTAAAGTCTACATCAATATTTAATACCATGAGAAGCTATTTGAAGTGAGTCAACTTCTCTGTTTCAGAGCAACATGTGTGCTTCTAAATCTCATTGTGGAACAAGGTGTTCTCAGAATGGATAAATCTCAACCAGCCACTACTAAAAGTTTAAATAGCATAATAATTCAGAATGACACCTTGTTCAATTGTTCAACTTACCTATAAGCGTCATGTTCAATGCGTAGTGCTCTGTACATTTGGTGAATAAAGGCTCCTCAAATTCAAATTATAAATCTTGATACGACCATACTTGAACAGGATCTGTTCTATAGGTTGTACAACTGTGTCCTTGAGTCTAAAATGATAAATCTTAATCATCTTTGAGTCTAAAATGATAAATCTTAATTGGCCAATATGGATGCAAGGAAATGTAAATTATGTGTTTTGTGGTAAGGCCTCCAAAAGGGTAATATTCAAAGGAAGACTTTAATTACATGGGATATTTTCCTTCTTAAACTGGTTTATGAAGATTTGGAGAAATTAAGATCCTGCCAAGATGAGCTTCAATAATTCACTTTTAGCTTTCTAAAACAAAGATTTTCCATCTATATTAATTTATCATTACAAAATGGCTGATGCAGTCCTGTCAAACATGAGAAAAAGTTACTGGAGGCGATTGGAAGGAAGTTAAAGAAGAACAATGTCACCCTTGACATTGTTGATTTTGGCGAAGAAGATGATGGCAAACCTGAGAAACTGGAAAGTCTTCTGGCAGCTGTGAATAGTAATGACACCAGTCACATTGTTCATGTTCCTGCTGGTCCAAATGTGCTCTCTGATGTACTCATCAGGTTGGGTTTTGAGTCTGTTTTATTTCAAGATTTTTTGTACTTTTTGTGTCATTACACTTTGTATCCTCATTTTAAGTTTTCTTTATTTGATTTCAGTACTCCTATCTTTACTGGAGACGGGGAAGGTGGGAGTGGTTTTGCAGCAGCTGCGGCGGCTGCTGCTGCTGGTGGCGTATCTGGTTTTGATTTTGGAGTTGATCCCAACTTAGATCCTGAACTTGCCCTTGCTCTTAGAGTTTCAATGGAAGAGGAGAGGGCCAGACAAGAAGCAGCTGCTAAAAAGGCTGCAGAGGAGAATACAAAGCAAGAAAAAGGAGCAGAGCAGCCATCTGGCTCACAGGATGCAACTATGACTGAGCGTCCTGAACTTGCAACTTCTGATGCCGAAAACAAGACTGCTGATTTAATGGTCAGTGTAGCTTGGCTTTTAGATAATTATATTCTAGCAATTTTTTGTTTTGTTTTGTTTTGTTGCTAGACTGCTCTTTTAAAATCTAACTTTTCAGAGTAATTTGATTTTAACCGTTAGCCTTTGCAGAGTAATTTTTTGTTTTGTTTTGTTTTGTTTTGTTTTCTTCTATTCCAATTTGAATAAACTTCGCTATCCTTGAGAGACGTTGTTAGCAGAAAGGCAAAAACAATTCTTATTATTTGAGTTGATTCTGGATTATAGGATGATGATAATGCACTGCTACAACAAGCCCTTGCTATGTCCATGGATAATCCTTCTGCTACCAGTGACATACGAGACATTGACATGTCAGAAGTAGCATCAGATGATCCTGATTTGGCACTTGGTAATTCCTTGCTGTTTCACGTTTTCCAATTTTTTTAGGCTTTCCTGATTCACGATTTCATACGCGCTTGCTTTCTCTTCATCTATCATCTTTTTGTCATTGGAGTTTCTAGAGAAAACTCCTCAAATCATTACTCGATCACCCTATGGGCTGCATGAAATTGTTCATGCTGACATGTTGCTGATTAGTAACAAACGAGAGGACTTCAATCATCCGTAATGATAGTTGACTGTCGAGAAGTACAAACATTTGAGTTTGGCTAACTTGTACGTTTCCAAGAGTCTTAAGCACTTAGCAAAATTGACCATTAGACATGACAAATAGTTAATTTGGGTCTAACGTCTGTTAGACACGTATTTTGCGACATAAATAGTAATTTAGAAGGAAAACAATAAATTTTGAAAGCGAAATACATAATATGGGTGTGGTATTATGTATGACTTTGAGTTTTTCCGTATAAAAATGATATATATTTTCATAAACATATCCTTGTTGTGTTTGAGGCTAAGATTTTGAATTAATGACGTGCCATTGTGTGCTATCTGTATTTGTGATTCTTAGCTTGATGGATAGACTGGTTTGAACATTTTTATCCATGTCCATACAAAACCATCAATCTGATAGTTGCCTCGCAGCTCTTCAGTTATCGGTGCAGGAAGGCTCTAGTGATTCGACAAGTCAGACAGATATGAGCAAATTGTTGGCCGATCAGTCTTTTGTGTCTTCTATTCTAGCTTCAGTATGTATACATAGTCTCAACTTTTCTCCCCCATTTTTCTTTTCTATGTTGAGAAATTAAAGCATATCTCTTTGTAGTTTCTCGGCTTCCAGTGAAATAGTAACAAAAATTCCTTTGCAGCTTCCAGGCGTAGATCCAAATGACCCTTCTGTAAAAGATTTGCTTGCTTCCATGCAAAGCCAAGCCGAGGTGAGTCGTGTCAACTTTCGCATATTTAAACAGAAAACTAAAGATGAAATCGTTATCAAATAGAGTGTTAACATTTAGAATATGTTTAGTACTAGGCTTTCTCTCTTTTCGTGGATTTCCTTTTCTTCATCTTTCGACAAAATATGTTAACCGAAAACTTTCAACATAACTTAACTAGTCAAACACAACATGGATACATGAATTTGAATGAGGATTACATTTTTTGCTGCACGCAGGATAAGAAAAATGAAGACAAAGCACCAAAGGAAGATGAAAAATGAGGCATTTCAAGCTCAGGGTTCGGCCAAGGAAGATTCTTACCCTCAATTCCTTCAACATTCTCTCCCGTCTCTAAATTGCTATCTTTTCGTATCAAAATATATGGTATCTGCCGTGTGCCTTCCTCCATTCTGGATCTTGATATCTCATCTTCTTCATTGTCAGACAAAGACCGTACAAGTTCTTCCCCATGTGACAGGATAGGACCAATAGCTTCAGAACATTATTTTCCTTTTCACATCCTCATTCAACACATTTTGTTTATTCAATGAAAATTATATGTTTGTGTCTGAATGCGTTACCTTCTAGAAATGAAACTCAGGATAAACTATAATAGTATAAATCAAAGTTATGCTATTTTGAAAATACATTATTAAATATAAGTTATGGAAGGATGAGAGTGGCTTCTCGATATGTTTTTGTTATCTTCAAAATGTGGCTTTCAATTAATTTATAATATCGATGAGGAAAATGGACGATCAATTTAAGAAACTTCTGATAAGGATAAACCTGCACTGTCACTCTGTCGGTTGGGGTCCAAGAATAACTTCCATATTGTTATTATTTTACCCCAAAAAAAAAAAAAATCTTGAAAAAGGGGACCATCATTAACTTCCCACGTAAAATCCGACCGTCGTTTCCCTCCACATTCATCGTGGAAGCGATGGCCATTAAATTCCCTACCAACCACTGAAAATCAGCTCCCTTATTTTACTTATCCAAACCGACAGACAACTCTCCCCCGTTACAATCTTCCTTATTGTGGATATTTCATTGGATAACACAAAATCTTAGTTTAATTCATTAAGCTCGATGAAAAGCCTTTCATATTCCTGAATCTTTATTGCCCATGATTCGAGTTCAAGTTTCTATTATGGAAATTGAACGGAAAGATCAAGGAACTCGTCAATGGAGGTCAATAATATCTCTTGTACGGAGGTTTGGTTTCAAGTTTTTAAAGACCCGACAGAGTCATGATCGTTTTCTAAGCCGGCCAGAAAAATCCAAAATGCAAGAGGCCCCATCCCATTTTTTTTCACCTCTCGCCTATATTTTGCTGTATGAACACTGGAGTTGGGGGAATCGGCGTTGAATAATGGAGAAACACCCCAGTTCTGGGCTACCCTTTTTGTTTCTGATTCTTGTGTTGATATCCTTTTGTGTTGAAGTGAGGTGTAATTTTGTGAGCTATGACACTGGTGGTGGCGCTGTGGAAGGCAAGTTGAATGTTCATTTGGTTGCTCATTCGCACGATGATGTTGGTTGGTTGAAGACGATCGATCAGTACTATGTTGGTTCAAATAACAGTATTCAGGTTAATTGATATCTATGATCTTGTGTTCATCATAGATTTTCTTGGATTTGGATGCCATTTTTTGATGGTTGAATTTGATGGTGTTCATATAGGGAGCGTGTGTGCAGAATGTGCTTGATTCGGTTGTTAGTTCTTTGCTTCGTGATTCAAACAGGAAGTTTGTATTTGCTGAAATGGTAAGTTCTTTTCTGCCTGTTCTAATCACTGGGATTCATTCTTTTGTGAGGGTATCTAGAATGAGTACTTTTAACAAAAGCATAAGCTAAATGAGATGAGCTCAATGATTTGTGGCTTGGCTATGTACTATGAAAAGCACTTTTAAAGGGATTTCTGATCAATTCGTTGAGTAAAACTGTAACGGCCTAGGCACACTGCTAGTAGATATTGTCATTTTTCCCTTTTGGTTTTTTCTTCCTTCAAGGTTTTTAAAACGCGTATGCTAGGGGAGGTTTCTACACCCTTATAAAGAATGTTTCGTTTTTCTCCCCAACCGATGTGGGATCTCACAATCCACCTCTCTTCGGGACCCAATGTCCTTGTTGGCACTCATTCCATTCTCTAATCGATGTGGGACCCCCCAATCCACTCCCTTTCGAGGCCCAACGTCCTTGCTGACACACCACCTCGTGTCCACCCCCCTTCAAGGCTCAACCTCGTCGCTGACATATCGCCTGGTGTCTAGCTTTGATACCATTTGTAATGACCCAAGCACACCGCTAACAGATATTGTCTTTTTTGGACTTTACCTTTTAGACTTCTCCTCACGGTTTTTAAAATGCATATGCTATGGGGGGGTTTCTACACCCTTGTAAAGAATGCTTCATTCTCCTCTCCAACTGATGTGGGATCTCACAATCCACCCCCTTGGGGGCCGAGTGTCCTCGTTGGCACTCGTTCCTTTCTCTAATTGACATGGGACCCCCCTTCGGGGCTCAGCGTCCTTTCTGGCACACCACCTCATGTCCACCCCCTTCGGGACTCAGCCTTCTAGCTAGCACATCGCCCAATGTCTGGCTCTGATACCATTTGTAACGGCCCAAGCACACCGCTAGCAGATGTTGTCCTCTTTGGGCTTTCCCTTTCGGGCTTTCCCTCAAGGTTTTTAAAATGCGTATGCTAGAGGGAGGTTTCACACCCGTATAAAAAATGCTTCGTTCTCCACCCCAACGGATGTGGGATCTCACAAAAACACTCTCCACACTCTTTTTCGGGGTGTTTTTAACTTAATTTTAAACGTGAAAATTTTGTGTGAAACAGCCAAAAACACTCCCAACCATAGTCTATATACATATATATAAAGTGTGCCATCTTAAATTTGATATCTCTATCCATGTTGAAGTTAACACTATGGATCTCCTAAATTAGGCAGCAACAGCATGAGAAAGCTATGTAAATTGTTCTTAATGAAGTTCATTGTGAATGGCTTAGGCATTTTTCCAGCGATGGTGGTCACAGCAAAGTCCCAAGCTTCAACAACGAGTGAGAGAACTTGTTGAAGTTGGCCAGTTGGAATTCATGTATGCAATCATAAAACAACTTAGCCTTTCTCTGAGCCTTATATTGAGGATATTAGCCAATATGTTTCTGTATCTTTAGAAATGGAGGTTGGTGTATGCATGATGAAGCAACATGCCATTACATAGACATGATTGACCAAACCACTCTGGGGCACAGCGTTATAAAGGAAGAATTCAACACGGTTCCTCGTGCTGGATGGCAAATTGATCCGTTCGGCCACTCCGCCGTGCAAGCTTACTTACTCGGTGCTGAGGTTCTTTGTTTCGTCGATCTCTAATCCTATTTTTCCTTAGTTTTTTGACCATGTATTCACTTTTCCTTGATGAAACTAGCTCGGCCACGCTCACCTGTGTTGTAGTTCTGGCATGGTTTTTCCAGGTCGGTTTCGACTCTGTACATTTTGCAAGGATTGATTATCAGGATAGAGCAAAGCGGATGGTCGATAAATCTCTAGAAGTCGTATGGCGTGGCTCCAAAACATTTGGTTCTTCATCTCAGGTGTACCAAACTCATCCGATTTACTCTCCTACAATGCCATTCTTTCTTACCTGCTGTTGTAAATATACTTATTTTTGTACTTGCTGTTCGCTTGCAGATCTTTGCAAACGCCTTCCCTGTACATTACAGTCCTCCTCCTGGTTTTCACTTCGAAGTAAACGACAACACCAATATTATTCAGGTCTAATGTTTGTGAACGAACGACTACTCGAAATCCTTGGTAACATTCGTCTTAACTAATATGATAAAACTGCAGGATGATCCTTTACTTTACGACTACAACGTTAAACAACGAGTTAATGATTTTATAGATGCAGCTCTGACCCAAGTAAAATCTCCACTTGATGATTTGCATTCTGGTTTTAGGCTTCAGGGAAACATTGGTTAATTATTTGCACTGTTGTATCATGTATGTGCAGGCTAATGTCACTAGGACTAATCATATTATGTGGACAATGGGTGATGATTTTCAGTACCAATATGCTGAGTCCTGGTTCAAGCAGATGGATAAGTTTATTCACTATGTTAAAAAGGTTTGGTTGACCGAAACACGATTCTTTGGCACGTGTTTTGCGTTCTGATTACTGGGTTACCGTTTCCCACTTGTTTTTGTTGTTTTGGGAATGCATAATTTATCAGGATGGTCGGATTAATGCTTTGTATTCAACACCATCCATGTATACTGATGCAAAAAATGCAGCGAATGAATCATGGCCGTTGAAAACCGATGATTTTTTCCCGTGAGTCCTGCATCATCTTTTATGTTTGACTTTGTTTTGGTATTATGTAATTGAACAATATGCTTCCACATTGATAATAACAGGTATGCTGATCGTGATCATGCGTACTGGACCGGCTTCTTTACAAGTCGTCCAGCGTTTAAAGGATATATACGGATGCTGAGTGGATATTACTTGGTATGTCACAAGGGTAGCTGAGGATTTATTAAAGAGTGACTAAATCTATGTTGGAGTTTTAACTTTTGGAATGTTACTGTAACGGCGCAAGCCTACCGCTAGCAGATATTGTCCTCTTTGGGTTTTCCCTTTCAAGCTTCCCCTCAAGGTTTTTAAAACGCGTCTGTTAGGGAGAGGTTTCCACACTCTTGTAAAGAATGTTTCGTTCTCCTCCCAACCGATGTGGGATCTCACAATCCACCTCCTTCGGGGTCCAGTGTCCTCGTTGACACTCGTTCCCTTCTCCAATTGATGTGGGATCCCCCAACGTTCTTGTTAGCACACCTTCTCATGTCAACCCCCTTCGGGGCTCAGCCTCCTCGCTAGTGTACTTGGTGTTTGGCTCTGATACCATTTTGTAATGGTCTAAGCCCACCGCTAGTAGATATTGTTCTCCTTGGACTTTCCTTTTTGGGCTTCTCCTCAAGGTTTTTAAAATGCGTCTGCTAGGAAGAGGTTTCCACACCCTTGTAAAGAATGCTTCGTTCTCCTCCCCAACCGAGGTATGATATCACAGTTACGATCTCTAACATTTTGTTGGGCCCTTGAATATAGCCGCTGAAGATCTTCAATTGTTATGCCAAGTTGAACTGCTTGAATTTCTCGGTACATGTTAAAAGTTCACATCAGTTGAATAATCTTCTGTTTCAAAATAGGCAGCCCGACAACTCGAATTCCTTGTTGGAAGGAGATCCAGTGGCCCGAATACTTATAGTCTTGGCGATGCTTTGGGGATTGCACAGCACCATGATGCAGTGACTGGTACTGCTAAGCAGCATACTACAAATGACTATACGAAACGGCTTGCTGCAGGATCCTCTGAGGTGGGTTCCATATTTCTTACTCGAGACTCGGTTGGATCCCATAATCACACTCTAATTTACCCTGTGTTCTTCTTGTAAGCTTAAATATATCTTAGCTTTTTAAACTGAAGACAGTGGAAACATTTACAGGCTGAAGCAGTAGTCAATTCTGCCCTTATTTGCCTTGGACAAAAGAAATTGGGTGATCATTGCGAGATATCAAAAACGCTAAGCCAGGTGTTGTTTTGTTGTTGCTTGGATCTCTGACGTTATTTTTCTAAGTTCTTCATTTCCTGAAATTTGTTCTTCATTTTTGGGTCACTCAGATCCTTTTTTCTTATTATTTTGTTGGAACTGTTGCACTTTATCTGAAGTTCCCTTTATTTTTTGTTATGTAGTGCCCGTTACTCAATATCAGTTTCTGCCCACCAACTGAGCAAGATATTCAAGGAGGGAATAGTTTGGTAATGTTCCCTTCCTTTCCCTTTTCTTCGAAAACGCGCTCTTCAAAGTTTACAACTACAATGTGACGAGTAAACGTGTCTGTGGTCAGGTTGTGGTGGTGTACAACCCGCTTGGATGGATTCGTAACGATTTTGTTAGAATACCAGTGAGTATAAACTTCCTTTTGCTTGCTCAGTTTCACATTCTTGTTAATTGATTGACTTTGATCATTACTGTATCATCTTCAATATGAATGGGAAGAGAGAACAATGTAATCTGAAAAGGAAAACTTTCATCAGGTTCATGATGCTGATCTTGTAGTCCAAGATATCTCAGGCAAAACCATTGAGTCGCAATTTCTAGCCATTGATAAAGTCACGAAAAACATAAGCGAGTTCTATGTGAAGGCCTACTCCGGACAGGCGAGGGGACAATTTCCCAAGTACTGGCTTCTGTTTCAAGTGTCGGTTCCTCAACTTGGATGGAACACGTACTTTATTTCTAAAGGAAGTGATGGAGGTAAATATTCGTCATTCTATCCATGTCTATGTCGTTTCTCCTTTCTTGTGACAAAGAACAGTGGACGTCTTTTGAATTCGAACGTTATGATCTCTCCACTGTTCTTAGAAATGGATCTTAAGATGTACTTATCTGCTGAGAAAATCATTGAAATCCCATAAAAGAAGTTGTATGAGACTTCCTAACTCACTTTTGTACCAAAATTATTCAGGCAAAACAAGATCTAAATTTCTTCCCACTGACACTGACAGTCAGAAGGATACCGTTGTTGTTGGACCTGGCCACTTGAAGATGTCCTTTTCTATTGCTTCTGGTCAACTAAAACGAATGTACAATTCAAAAACCGGGGTAAATTGTCTCGCTTTTTCTACTCGAAGTTCTTTTAGCATTAAAAGGTTGACATACTTCACTCATCTTATACTGCTTGGCTGGTGATTATATGCATTTTGTTAGTTTCTAAGTTCCCGGGCATGTTTTGTTAGAAACCACGACTCTCTATAATGGTATGATATTGTCCACTTTAAGCATAAACTCTCATGGTTTTGCTTTTGGTTTCCACAAAAGATCTCATGCCAATGGGATGTATTCCTTACATATAAACCCATGATCAACCACTTAATTAGCCGACGTGGGACTCCTTTCTCAACAATCCTTCACCATCCTCCCCTCGAACAAAGCACACCATAGAGCCTCCCCTGAGGCCTGTGGAGCCCTCGAACAACCTCCCCTTAATCAAGGCTGGACTCCTTCTCTGGAGCCCTCGACAAATTACGCCCTTTGTTCGACGCTTGAGTCACTTTTGACTACAACTTTGAAGCTCATAACTTCTTTGTTCGACATTTGGGGATTCTATTGACATTATTGTCAAGTTAAGGGCACTACTCTGATACAAAAAGCAAACCCATGAGAGCTTACCGTGATATTTAACTTAATTATGATCGTGATCTTACCGTGATATTTACTCAATTTTTGTTCGTTTTGTCTTTGGAGTTTATGATGTTTACAAAATTAACTGAGAAATCTCCATATGCCAGGTTGATGTACCAATACAACAAAGCTATCTTTGGTATGCTTCAGCTTCAGGTTCTATTAACAATAACCAGGTCGCTCAGACTCCTTAAACGAAGATATTTCATGAAATTGATATCTGGCATCTACTAATATGACTTTACCCTAATTTCTTCATGTAGAATTCTGGTGCATATATTTTTGTGCCTCAAGGGGAACCAAATATCATTTCAAGATCAGTAAGCCTCGTGTTTCCCTTGTTCTTTTTACGTGATGTTGTAACAGCCCAAGCCCAAGCCCACCGCTAGGAGATACTGTCCTCTTTGGGCTTTCCCTCTAGGTTTTAAAACGTGTATGCTAGGGAGAGGTTTCCACACCCTTATAAAAAATGTTTTGTTTCTCTCTCCAACCGATGTGGGATCTCACAATCCACCTCCTTTCAGAGCCCAACGTCCTCACTGACACTCGTTCCCCTTTCCAATCGATGTGGCAGATATTGTCCTCTTTGGGCTTTCCCTTCTGGGTTTCCCCTCAAGGTTTTAAAACGCGTATGCTAGGGAGAGATTTCCACACCCTTATAAAGAATGCTTCGTTTTCCTCTCCAACCGATATGAGATCTCACAAATATGCATCAAGTTGTTTTCTTTCTTGTGTTTATTATGTTCCAAGCTTCTTCTTTTTCCTCATTTTCATGTTGAACTCAACAGGTTCCTGTGGAAATCATTCGTGGACCGCTGGTCGATGAGGTCCGCCAACAATTCAGCCCGTGGGTATACCAGGTTGCTTGCTAAAAATAGAATGAATTTGACAAAGGAACTGTCCATTTGGGATCATATCTGTTAATGGCTTAATCTTTGAGTGTATGGTTGTGTATTAGGTCGTTAGACTTTACAAAGACAGAGAGCATGCTGAATTTGAATTCACTGTGAGTACTCTGAAGCTTTATTCTCAAACTGCTCTGCTTTTCATCTTCCTGTTTGCAAAACTCCCAAACTTGTTGATATCTTAAGCGTTCATTGAATGGTTCTGGTAAAATTCTACTCTCAAGGTTGGTCCAATTCCAGTGGACGATAGTGTGGGAAAGGAGGTCATCACGAGATTGGTGACGAATATGGTAACGGATAAGGCGTTTTACACTGATTCGAACGGGAGAGACTTTTTAAAGCGGGTAAGTAGCATACAAATGTTCCTACTTTCCGTTTGAATTATCTTGTTCTGCACCATTTCTATGAGATCCCACGTTGGTTGGAGAGGGGAACGAAACATTCTTTATAAGGGTGTGGAAACCTTTTCCTAACAGACGTGTTTTAAAACCTCGAGGGGAAGCTCGAAAGGGAAAATCCAAAGAGGGCAATATCTGCTAGCGGTGGGTAATTGTTACCATGAGTATTATTTGCAGGTTCGGGATTATAGACAAGACTGGAATCTCTCTGTGAACGAACCACAGGCGGGAAACTATTACCCGGTAATGCTCCACGACTTGATTGACTGTGATAAAGTTCATTAATCAAGTAGATAGTATAGGGGCCATGACCTTTGCTCTGTTGGGATGTTCTTCTCAGCTCAACCTCGGGGTTTATGCTACCGATAAAAAGACTGAATTATCCGTGTTGGTCGATCGTGCCACCGGAGCAGCCAGCATTAAAGATGGACAAGTAGAGTTAATGCTTCATAGGTTGATTTGCTTTTTCACATTCTTATTCTCTGATACTTGCTTGAAGATGCAAATTATCATAGACATTGGAATGCTAAGTTGTTCGTTTTTCAATAATGCAAAAGGCGTACTATCTTGGACGACAGTAGAGGAGTCGGGGAACCTCTCGACGAAATGGTGTGTCTTGAAGACACTTGTCAAGGGTTAACGGTATAGTATTCGACTGGAACACGATTCTCGTTCAAGTTCAGTCTCTTTTTGAAGGAGTTTCTGATGTTTTTCATTGATAAACTACAAAACTGAATCTTATGCTTTCCTCATATCTCATTGACAATCTTTTTATCAGGTGAGGGGAAATTACTATGTGAACATCGACAAACCGGGTTTGGGAGCTCGTTGGCGCCGAAAAACGGGCCAGGAAATTTACTCCCCGCTTCTCTTAGCTTTCGCACACGAGGTATGATATATGAATACTGTAAATAACATCCAAATTCCATCTCTTGGTTGTAATATCTACTGTTTGTACAGAGAAGGGAGAGCTGGATTGCATCTAAGGTGACTAAATCAACAACAATGGATCCAAATTACAGCTTGCCTCTCAATGTTGCCTTGATTACTCTTCAGGTGATCACGGCAGCTTCGACTTCGTTCTTCGCTATACGCTCTCTCTCTGTGAGATCCCACATCGGTTGGAGAGGGAAACAAAACATTCCTTATAAGGGTGTGAAAACCTCTCCCTAACAAACGCGTTTTAAAAATCTTGAGGGGAAGCCCGAAAGGGAAAGCCCAAAAAAGACAATATTTGCTAGCGGTGAATTTTGGCTGTTACAAATAGTATTTAGAGCCAGACACCGAAAGGTGTGCTAGCGAGGACACTGCGCCCCCAAGGGGAGTGGATTGTGAGATCCCATATCAGTTGGAGAAGGAAACGAAACATTTCTTATAAATGTGTGGAAATCTCTCTCTAATATACGCGTTTTAAAACCTCGAGGGGAAGCCCGAAAGGGAAAGCCCAAAGAAAACAATATCTGCTAGTGGTGGGTTTGGGCTATTACAAATGGTATTAGAGCCAGACACCGAGCGGTGTGCCAACGAGGACGTTGGGCCCCCAAGGGGGGTGGATTGTGAGATCCCACATCGATTAACGAAACATTCCTATTAAGGGTGTGGAAACTTTCCTCTAACAGACACATTTTAAAACCAAAAGGGAAAGTCCAAAGAGGACAATATCTGCTAGCGGTGGTTACACTCTCGCTTTCTCTCTAACTATTAGTTCTGCAGGAGCTGAAAGACGGAAGAGTATTAGTCCGGTTGGCACATCTATACGAGGTAAAACAAACATCCCATAGAATTGGCTCTGTCAAAAACTACAAATCATTTAGTTTATAAGTGAATCCGAGCTACTTGTAACGATTTCGACTGCGATCTGTCCAGGCCGGAGAAGATCCTGAATATTCAAACTTGGCTAAAGTGGAACTGAAGAGAATGTTCTTCAAGAAAATGGTATGTAAACAAGAACCATCTCAAGAATGTGAAGTAAATGAAGGTTTTAACTTGTTTCCATGGTGGGGTTCTGTTTTTTTTTCCAGATAAAAGAGGTGCAGGAGATGAGTTTATCAGCAAATCAGTTGAAATCAAAGATGAAACAGATGTCATGGAAGGTTGAGGGAGACGGCAAAACAGAATCCGCCACCCCAGTTAGAGGTGGCCCTATTCACCACTCTGCTCTTGTCGTGGAGTTGGGCCCAATGGAGATTCGCACTTTCATATTGAAATTTTGACTCAAAATTTCATCCCCCTCTGTGGAACTTAAATATCTTCGGCAATAAATTCATCACTAGCAAATATTGTCTTTTTTGAACATTTTTTTGAACATTTTCTTTCGGGCTTTCTCTCAAGGTTTTAACACCCTTACAAAGAATGTTTCGTTCCTCTCTCCATGGGATCTCACAATTCATCCTTCTTTGGGGTCCAGCATCCTCGCTAGCCCTCGTTTCTTTCTCCAATCGATGTGGGATCTCATAATTTACCCCTTTTTACGACTCAGCGTCCTCGATAGCACACACTACTTGGTGTCTACTTGCCTTTGAGTCTCAACGTCCTTACTACCATATTGTTCGATATTTGGCTCTAATACCGTTTGTAACCGCCTAAATCCACTATTAAGTATTTTGATTTAACTTCTTTTCTTTTTAAGAGGTGGAATAGAATAACCTGGTTGAAGCGTAAAATGCATTGTATGTCCCATAATAGGTCCTATTCTTCTACCCTTTCTCGGGAGTCTATGACTATTCATAACTATTACCTTGACACCAAAGAAGAGTTCGACCCAATGCTTTATTTCCGTCCTAGTTGATCCCGATTCGACATTAGAAGTATATTGATTTTTTCCCAATAATTGAGTATTTGGACTTTCCTTCCTCTCAAGATTTTTAAAAGGGAGAGGTTTCAATACCCTTATAAATAATGTTTCGTTCTCTCTAAAACAGACGTGGGATCTCATAGAAACTCTCTTCATTGAGTTTCCTCGTATCTTTTATTAGCATATGTTTTAATCATTTGAGCTATGACATCACTTTTAAGCTAATTTTTTATGCTCGTTTCTTAACCTTACTGCTCCCCGACTCCATTAAAGGAATTTTTTGTCAGAAATAACGAGAGATTTGGTCCTGAGCAAAGCTATGAGAGCTTACGCTCAAAGTGAACAAGGTGAAGATTAAATCGTCACAATTTGATTAGGTTAAAATTAAAGGGGGATAATTTAGAATTATTTTGTCAATCTAGTAGAATAAAAGGTCTCTGTTTACAGATGTGGACCAAATATATATGAACAGCTCATGCTTAATGAAAAAGAAAAATAAGTGATTGATGCCTTGTTGCTCAAGTTGGGATTTTTCTCTATAATTCCCGCTGCAAGCAGAGCGCGAGAGGGACAGAACGAGCTGAAGCAAGAGAACAATGGCTAGATACGATAGGGCAATCACTGTCTTCTCCCCTGACGGCCATTTGTTTCAAGTCGAATACGCTCTCGAAGCTGTGCGGAAGGGTAACGCCGCCGTTGGTGTTCGTGGCACCGATACTATCGTCCTCGGTGTTGAGAAGAAGGCTGCGCCTAAGCTCCAAGACTCCAGGTACTTCCGTTTCATTGTCAGTTCAAGCTTGTGGGTGGATCTATTTTAAATGGGGAAATGGAATGTGAGGGTCTGAGATTTACTGATTTCTTTTGGGATTCTGTATGGTTTAGTGTTTGAATTTTTTGATCGGTTTTGTGGTTTTCTGATTAAATGCCATGGTATGTTTTATATAATTTATCTGATCGGGCATGGTGCACTATAGAAATTGGGATTTGGAATTCCCTTCCAAAATGGTTGATGGTTCTCTGGGTAACGAACGCGTATAATTGTAGTTTTTCGTGATGATTCCCTGCCAAAATGGCTGATGGTTGGCGTTTAATGATTTTTGACGTTGTTTTTTATATTCCAATTGTTGCAACTAGTGGATAGAAGTTCGAATCATCCCGTTATCTGCTTATTTCATGCGATTTTGTTCTATTCTGGTGATATCATTTCAATAAATGGTGCCTGGTGGTGTCCCTTGCTTAACATTGCTGGTTTGTTGTGCTCGTTGGACTGCTTGCTTTGCTATACTAAGATGACTACGTTTTATGCCAATAATCTCGGTATCAGGACTAATCATCTTGGCTGAACAAACGCCCATGTTCTATGTCCTTACCATAATTTGTAACTTATGGAGCATTTTTCATACATAAATTCAGTCAAATAACCATTACTGATATTCTCCTTTTATTTTCAGATCTGTGAGGAAGATTGTGAATCTTGATAACCATATTGCACTAGCTTGTGCTGGGCTCAAGGCAGATGCACGTGTCTTGATAAATAGGGCTCGGATCGAGTGTCAAAGCCATCGGCTTACAGTTGAGGATCCAGTAACTGTTGAGTATATTACTCGTTACATTGCAGGTCTCCAACAGAAGTACACCCAAAGTGGTGGAGTGAGACCGTTTGGCCTTTCAACCTTGATTATAGGTTTTGACCCATATACTGGCACACCCTCACTGTACCAGACAGATCCTTCTGGGACATTTTCAGCTTGGAAAGCAAATGCAACCGGTAGAAACTCCAATTCGATAAGGGAATTCTTAGAGAAAAATTATAAGGAAACTTCTGGTCAGGAAACTGTGAAGCTTGCAATCCGTGCATTGCTTGAGGTGAGCTCACTAATGTTTTTTGTTAGGTTTTCCTCGTATATGTTTGTAAAGTCGCTTCGCTTTCCTTTTTATTAGGAAGAATCCAATTCTCGCATGTTCTTTTGTTTGGTCATTCTCTCAATTTCTTGGTGCTGCTTGAAATTGCATATACCATTTATACTGCCTTACATTGGTTTCATGGGCATCTTGCAGTAACTTGCTTTCCAATTTTCCTGTCTCTCATTAAGTTCTTTGAATCTAACTGACGAGTTACGTGCTAGAGTCGGTTAATTCCTTCACTGCGCCAGTGTCATTTTGTGCTGCGCCAGTGACTAACTTTGAAATTTGAAGTTGAGTTTCTAGATTTTGTCTGGAAACTAATGACCTTACTTGAAACTATTGTCCTTGAGTTCGAAACATGTTAGTTAGGAAGCCACCATCTTTATATTCACACATTTCCTATAGTTACTTTCCCCTGAAGTTATTTGGTAATTAATAGACATTACCATTTCAAGTAGCTCTTGGATGCATGCTACTTATGGCTAAATACGTGTTTTTTTTGTTGTTGTACAATTATAGCACTCTTACATAGAATACACTGAATCGGACAGATATACACAAAAGGATTTCTAAGCTGAACTTTAGCAGGGGTTTAAACATACGTGGGTATAAATCTTCAGAAACATTTTGCATTTTCTAAGGTGGAACTGTTTAGAAAAACTTAACAAATTGGGCGTTTAAGGATAACTTCCGAAAGCGCTATTATCGAATGAGAGCTTAACTGAGAACGTTCAAGGGTAACTCTCCAAAGTGTTAGTACTGTATGAGAACTTAGCAGAGAAGAAACCTAGCTCTCCAGTAGCTGAAATCTGTCGTCCTGCCCCTGAGTACAGCAAAAGTTCCTAGGTTAAGAAGTTGAGAGCATCCTCCATCTCTTGATCATTCAGCTGTCTCCCAAACTCCCAACTTTCTTTTACACTACCCGTAGATTTCCCCACCCTTATTCATTGAAGGTAAGTGCGTAATATAAATATATAATAATAACACAGCTAGCAAGAATAAAAGAGTATACAACTACTTTTGTTGTATAAATTGAATTGACATCTAAAAATACACGACGTAGATTCACCGAAGTTCTTATGACTTTTATATCTAAATAGCTCTTGGGGTCAATAGGGTTATCAATGTTTGGTATATTTAGATGTCTAAATATCTCTGCTTGATTCCTCATTCCATTTCTGGCACAAGGGCTATTGTAAGGAACAAAACACGTGGATTTTAGGAACTATGAACTCCTCAATGGTATGATATTGTCCACTTTGAGCATAAGCTCTCATGACTTTGCTTTTATTTTCCCCCAAAGGTCTCATTCCTTACTTGTAAACCCATATGATCATTTCCTTAGTTAGCCAATATGGGACTCCCTCCTAATAATCCTCCATCTTAGATGGGCATGTAGTTTTTCTTGTGGACGTTAAATGTTTGCACAACAATGTTACATGTCATACACGACCAAGTCGAAGGAAAAACCATGAATTCTTTTTTCTCTTAAATACAGGTTGTTGAGAGTGGTGGAAAGAACATAGAGGTCGCCGTGATGACAAAGGAGCATGGACTGCGACAATTGGAAGAAGCTGAAATTGATGCTCTCGTTGCAGAAATTGAAGCAGAAAAGGCAGCTGCTGAGGCTGCAAAAAAAGCTCCTCCCAAGGAAACATGATCCCTTTTCTTACATGTTTTCCAGGCATTATTTCTTAATCCTTTACTTTTCTGGTGGAGTTAGTGAATAATCTTATGATTCTGAACCTTCAAACTTGTACCACCATTTTGTGCATCGTTGACACAAGGTGGCCGTAGTTGTAGCCTCTGAAAAATGCCTGTTTATCCTCTCAGCCTTTTTCTCAACCTCTTTCAATGTGATAGCAAAACCATCTGATTTTGTGGATTTTGTGTATTATTGTTGCTGAGATCTGAGTAGGGACTTCCTCTAATTGTTACTCTAAAAATTGATCCATGAATGAGTGCTTTGAAAAATTATTTAAAATTTAATTTCTTATTTATGTCTTCATCAATTAAATCTAAAATTTCAAATACTATTATGCAACAGTTTAGAATTTTTAACCCATTTAGATTAGTCACTTTAAATTCAAATTTCTCATTCGAATAAAAAACAATTTAACAATCTCTCATTAGGGGTGTACAGGCGAATTATAAGGGTTGGGTTAATTTGGGTCCTGAATTATAAGGTTGGGTTGGATTAGTATTTCGAGAGTTTGATTAGTATTTCGAGAGTTGGGTGGGTTAATTTGGGTCCCGAATTATAAGGGTTGGGTTAATTTGGGTTGGGTTGGATTAGCATTCCGAGTAGAGTTGGGTCCCGTTGGGTTAATTTGGGTTGGGTTAGATTAGCATTTCGAGTAGGGTTGGGTTCGGGAACTAATGCAAAACTTTTGGATGGGAACCCCGAGTCAAATGAAAAATATAGGGAACTAATGTAAAACTTTCGGATGCAAAACTTTTAGATTGACACGAGTCAAATGACAAAATATAAAATATATGAGTCAAATGAAAAAATATAAAATATATTAAAAACCCTTATGAATTAATGAGTTTGACGTGTTCAGATACGAATTTGACGGGAGTGAATACATTTTGTTTTTATTATTTTTAATTTTTTTGTTTTTATTATTTTTAATTTTTATGTTTTGTTTATATTATTTGGTTATTTCTCTGTTTTGTTTAATAATTTCTATATTTTGTTTATATTAGTGTGTTATTTTATTATTTTAATTTCTTTATTTTGTTTTTATTATTTTTAATTTCTATGTTTTTTTATATTATTTTTTTATTTCTTTGTTTTGTTTTTATTATTTTTAATTTCTATATTTTGTTTTTATTATTTTATTTTATTATTTTGTTATTTTGTTCTTTTATTATATTTAATTTATTTGTTTTGTTTTTATTATTATGTTATTTTATTATTTTTAATTTTATTATCTCACAACTTATATATATTTTTATTTTTCTAACTACGGATTACTTATAAATAAACATGTTTATATTATTTTTTTATTTTTTATTTTTGTTATATACATCACCTTTTAACTAATCATTTTTATTGTTTATTTAATTTTATGTTTAATATATTTTATTTAAGATTGTATCGGAATAATTATAAATTCTGAATAAATAAAACTAAAAAAAATTGACAACCCAATCAGGACCATGTACACCACTATTTATGTTGGTGTTTTTAAACAGTTAAAAATTATAATTTAAATTTCACTAATTACGCATTAGTTATACGTATAATAATGTGTTTTTTTATTTTTGTTATATACAATATGAATTAATCATAAACATGTTTATATTATTTTTTTATTTTTTTATTTTTTATTTTTGTTATATGCATCCGCTTTCAACTAATCATTTTTATTGTTTATTTAATTTTATGTTTAATATATTTTATCTAAAATTTTATCGAAATAATTATAAATTCTGAATAAATAAAACTAAAAAAAATTGACAACCGACCATGTACACCCTGGTGTTTTTAAATAAGTTAAAAATTATAATTTAAATTTCACTAATTATGTTATACATATAATAATGTGATTTTTTATTTTTTGGTTATATACCATTAACTAATCATTTTTATTGTTTATTTAATTTCATGTTTAATATATTTTTATCTAAGATGGTATCCGAATAATTATAAATTCTGGATAAATAAAACTTAAGAAAAAATTGACGACTCGAACCCAACCCGGACTATGTACAACCCGAATCATGTATACCCCTATTTTTTTATGTTGGTGTTTTAAAATAAGTTAAAAATTATAATTTAAATTTCAGTCAGTAATGTGTTTGGATATTGTTTTAAATAAATGAAGCTTAAAAAATATTCAAATCAAAATAATGGTTAATTTTTATTTTATTTCTATATTAACGACAAATAACATGATTTGAATTTTTTTTTAATTTTAGTATTATCTTAGTCTTAAAATTAGAATATTTTTTTTAGAAAAAAATATTTAATATTATTCTTTCATAGATTTGAAATATAACTATATATTTTTTTTGAATAAAAATTATATTTATTATTTTAGCTTTTTTTTTTTTTTTTTTTTTTTTCTTTTCTTTTTCTAAAAAAAATTCTGTTTTTCTATGGGAACAAAGGAAAGGACTTTGGATTTCACGTTGTTTCATATGCAGAGATAGCAATAAGGTAACATTCCACTGTGCCCATTTTGAATTTCTCTTCCTCCATTGAGACTGACTTATCAATCCTTTTGTCAAGACATATCAACCTCTTTCTCAACTATGAAACAAACCCTTTTTGGCCCTCTTTTGCCTATTTGTTCATACTCATATCTTATTCTTACCCCTATTTGGCTATCTTCTTTCNTATACCGATAATTATAATTATAGAGATAACAGATTGGAACGTGTAATCTGCAACGGCTACTTGTAGGAACGGTAACTCCAACGGTCATAAATTCGGAAATCCCCTCATATTAACCCTTCCATTTTGGCTACATCTCTCACTTTGAAAGTCCTGTCCCTCGTCCCTTTGTCTCCCCTATCCTCCATTTTCACTTCCTCCTCTCTTCCACTCTCGATCTGACAATGATGGAAATGTGGAACGCTCCTCCGGGCTTCAGGCCTTCCAAATCCGCCCCTTCTTCTCCGGCGAAGCCTCTCGGCGTTTCGAGGCTCCGTTCCGATGCACACCATGTCATTCATAAGGTTCCAGTAGGCGATACGCCCTATGTTAGAGCAAAGAATGTTCAGGCAAGAGTTTTAGGTTTTTGAATTTGTTTCAGTTCTGTTTTCGAATTGAATTTGTTTATGTTCTGTTTTCGAATTTCGAGGTTTGTTTATTGAATTTGTTAGTATATTGTACTGATTTCTTGTTTCTTATGCTCAGTTGGTGAACAAGGATCCGGATAAGGCGATTCCTCTTTTTTGGGCCGCCATTAATGCCGGGGACAGAGTTGATAGTGCCTTGAAAGACATGGCCATTGTTATGAAGCAGCAGAATCGAGCCGAAGAAGCGATTGAAGCGATTAAATCGTTGCGAAGTCGGTGCTCTGATCAGGCTCAAGAGTCTCTGGACAATATTCTTTTGGATCTATACAAGGTCTCTATGATTTTTCCCCTTTTTTTTCCGATTCATTCTTTCTTTACTTGGATGCGTTCTTAATTTTTTTCCGTAATTTCAAATTTGAATCCACAGAGATGTGGAAGATTGGACGACCAGATAACTCTTTTGAAACATAAATTGTTCTTGATCCAACAAGGTTTGGCGTTCAATGGTAAGCGGACTAAAACCGCCCGATCTCAAGGAAAGAAGTTTCAAGTCTCCGTTGAGCAAGAAGCAACTAGATTACTGGTAAGACGATGGCATCTTGTAATCAACAATTTCCCTGAGAAATTCAACTTAGATTTTGAAGTGTTTGATGCCATTTTTGTAATCATCAACAATTTCTCTGAGAATTTCAACTTAGATTTTGAAGTGTTTGATGGAATTCTTGTAATCAACAATTTCTCTGAGAATTTCAACTTAGATTTTGAAGTGTTTGAATTCATGTTTAGGGGAACTTAGGATGGGCGTTGATGCAGCAAAACAATTATGTTGAAGCCGAAGAGGCTTATAGGAAAGCACTTTCAATTGCACCTGATAATAACAAAATGTGTAACCTTGGAATCTGTTTGATGAAACAAGGGAGAATTTCAGAGGCTAAAGCAACTCTACACAGAGTTAAGCCAGCAGTTGCCGATGGGCCAAGAGGCACAGATTCCCACCTCAAAGCTTATGAAAGAGCACAACAGATGCTCCAAGATCTCGAGTCTGAAATGATGAA
This sequence comes from Cucurbita moschata, assembly GCF_002738365.1. Classification (NCBI taxonomy): domain Eukaryota; kingdom Viridiplantae; phylum Streptophyta; class Magnoliopsida; order Cucurbitales; family Cucurbitaceae; genus Cucurbita; species Cucurbita moschata. Next base: position 2,054,131 of record NW_019268531.1, read on the forward strand.
TGGGGGCGGCGACAGGCTCGAACAGAGGCGGCTTTTCGACGCCTTTCTTGGTTCTTCGTCGATTTGGCAACCTCAACCTTGCAAGGATCATACAACCTTTCCAACATTGCCTGTCACAAATCCTATTAGGATGGTGATTCAAGATGACTTTGGTGATGAGAATGTTGATACCAATTTCTTGGCAAATCAGATGGTTCCTCCTCCTCAACAGCAGAAATTCAGCTCAAAAGTTCAAGCTCCCTTAGGGGGGAACTCATTGAATGTTGCTGCTCAACCATTTTTTTCATCAAAATTATTTAGTGAACCCATTTCAATGGCCCCCTTGGGGAACCAATTTCCTGAAGGGCTGAAGAGAACAAGATCCGGAAATGCAGCCAATTCAATGAGAATGAATGACATGGTGGAATCAAAAAGGCCATTTGTAGTGGAATCAGGGAGGCCTGAAACTAAGACAAGAAGGTCATCTCCTACCTCTGAGGAGACAGACAAATGGGCAGAAATATTGCCTGATGACAATGACTTTGAGGAGGCTATTCTTGCTGCAGTTCTAGGCTCCACAGATGAACCAGAGAAGCAAGCAGCATCCAATGGCAGCGCCGTCGTCAACGGTGGCGGCATGATTCAAAGTAAGATTGAGAAAAGGCTCAAGGTTTTTGAAGACATTACACTTTCCTTGAGTCCCAGAGCCTAACTCTTGTAACTTAACAAGTTCTTACCTTTCTAATTGAATTCATAATTTTTAGGAGTTGAGGCAGAGGAGATGAACTTGTTCTCCTCTGCCTGCTTACTGTGGTGGCAACCAGTCTACATTAGCTTATATGTTCTTTATTTAATTTCACACATGCCTCTAATATGTGGGGCATATGTTGATGATGATGATGATAATAAAACTTGTTCCAGTTTTCTGAACTAAGTGTATTCATTTTTTGCTGTCTTGTGTCAATCACAATCATGTATTATGAACCTTGTGTAGTAAAGCAAATCTTATACCAAAAAAGATGATAAAAATATAAAACGAGAGTGGCTAGAAATGCCCCGAAGATTCTATGAAAAATTGGAAACATCGAAGTGAGCTGTGACTTAAATAGGAAGATGAGGGGATAATGAAGCCTAGGTATCCATGATATTAGGCTACCAGAATTCAATTACATAAGGAGGCACCATTCACGAGAAATGTGGGGAAGGTGAACCAAAGCCTAGCTCGGACAATTTCTTGTGTTGTGATGTTGCATAATCCTCGAAAAACTTTTCTTCATCATATTGAAAAGAACAACATAGAATCCTTCCAAACTAATCCTTGTCATCTTATTTATAAAGACGAGTTTAAGTGTACGTGTTCGAGAGTAATTTTCAAATTAAAACTTTTTTTTCTTTGTTACAATTAAAATCACTCCATAACATGTTGTAATCTTCATCTTATACGAGCTTCAATATAATAATCCCTTCAGGGTGCTTTTCATCTTACCAATGTTCATAACTTGTATAAGAAGTGGAAAGCTCTCTTTTGTCTCCACACATTTTCAAATGAAAGAAATTTACAAATGGGAACATACACATACTTGTATCATTCAAGGGATATATATCTTTTTAGTATGATCAGAAGAGAGTTGGAAAGGCAACCCCCTCAGGCGAGATGAGTCTTTTGTAGCTCAGTATCGCCACAGCTGCTACGATTGTGGCTACCACAATCCGATTTGTCCATGAGGAAGCACTGTCCGTGAGAACTGTGGGAGGTGAAACGAAGCCTAGCTCAGACAGTTTCTTGTGTGATGCTGCATAATCCTCGAAAAACTTCTCTTCATCCTATTCGAAAGAAAAACATCAAATCCTCGTGTTCGAAAGTAATTTTGAATTTAAAATCACTCCAAAACATGATTGTAATCCTTCCAAATAAATTTGATGTTTGGTTCGTACGGTTAAAATTAATTTTGAACGATTAAAAACATGCTTAAAAAGTGATTATGATCATCTCAAATCACTCTCAAAACTTGATCTAAATGATAAAAGCATAGCCAGCCAAAGTTCACCTCTGCATATGCCTTCACATATTGGGAAAACCGAGGATCCGCGAGCAAGGCCTTGTCTGTAGGAAGCTTCAGTAGTTGTTGGTCAGACCCAGAGCCTTTTTTCAGCAATTCCCTGATCATAATCACATTTGCAATAGAACTTGTTTTTATCTAAAAGCAAGGAGCAATTGAATGCAAGAAGTTGGGAAATCATTCTCACACAAAGTAGGAGTTATCAAACTTCAGAGGGTCCTTAGTCCATGGGCCTTCAAAATTTGATCTATCCTTGTGTGCTCTTCCCTGAAGAATTAGATACCATAACTATGATCAATGAAAAGAAAAAGAACAGGACAAAGCTGAAGATCCAATTCCTTCATAGTTTAAAGGAACAATAGAAAGTACCAATGTGTGGCCTCCAGACAATGCCACAATATCCTTGTCAGTTAGTCCCATCCTGTAAAAGATATCTCTTAAATGGGAAGCACCTGCAGGGAAATTTCATCTAATGATCATACAATCATGGCTTTTGCTATGAGTTTGAACAAAAAAGAATTCAGACAGCCCACATCAATTTAAATCACAAGCAAAAAGTTTAAACTATGCTCCTCTCATATACCACATAGCTATAGATATTTTGAAAGTCACCTTGGTTGGCATCTGGAAGGCGCCCTTCTTCTGGAACTACATTGGAGTCCTAATCCATTGGATTTAAAAGAAGAATGAAGCTATTCAACAGCAATGACAATTGTGAACGTCAATCAAATTTTCTCTGGATATTGATACCTTTCTTCCAGGGACAAAGTCAATGGATGGCCCGCCAGTGACCTCCACAGCAACAACCCCAGCAAGCTAAAAATTTAGAATTAGAAGAGAATGAGCCAAATCTTGGCTGATGGAACTTTTAATAGGTTCTTTAACTTTAAGGGTCTGCGTTGATTGAATTGTCAATCCAAATAGGCTTAAAGTTCGAAGACAGCAGAATAGCTTGAATTTGAGAAAGAAAGGAAAATCACCTGATAAAGGTCTGCATATGTGATTTTTGGATGTCTGGCCTTCACAGTTTCTGTTGAGTTTAACAACATAAGGAACGATGAGTAAGAATGTCTGCCAAAGGAAATAGAATCAAATTCCTATCTAATCATGTAACGGCCCACGCCTGCCGGGGGCCAGCTTCAGGGGATGAATCAAATCTCCTGTGATATCCTCATACAGGATATCACAATCTACCCCTTTTTAGAGTCCAACGTCCTCGCTTCATGGCATAGCAAAAGCGTGGTGAGCCCATAACTCACATGTCTCAGGCTTGTGATATCCCACATGGATTGGGGAGGAGAATGGGGGTGTAGAAACCTTTCCCTAGCGTTTTAAAGCCTTAAGAGGAAGCCTGAAAGGGAAAGCCCAAAAAAGACAATATCTGCTAGCGGTGGGCCTGGGACGTTAAAGATCAGTTGCGAATTTTGATTTCGATTGACTTTCTAATTGTTTAAGAATTTCAATCCAATCAAGTTCTAGTTAATTTTGGTCTGAAACTAACGTGCGAAGAAAGGCATCAGGTCAACTCTATAGATACTCACAATAAGGAGAGATTAAAAAAGCTCACCACAGAAATCAACTGCGATTTTGAGTCCCTTGTTTGCAGTATGGTTCAATTCATTCATGAATCTGATAGAACCATTGGGACCTCCAGTTTTGGTTTTAGCATCATAAGTACCTGCATCATGCCACCTACCCAACAAAAATCCTATGAAAATTATGTTTAAAATAAAATATTGAACGTTCAAGTTGGGTTAAAATATAATTTTGGTCTTTGAACATTCATACCAGTCGCAATCCAGTTGCAAGTCCATCTAAGAACTTTATTTGTGACGATTTAATCCACGTACTTTCAAATTTATAATAATTTAGTCCTAAAACTTCTGCATGTAACATTTCTAACAGTTTAGACTCAAAATTTTGTTCAATCTTAATAATATTTTCCGCAACAAGGATTAAATCGTTACAAGTTGAATCACTGCCAAAGCTTGGCCTAAAGCTATGGAGGAAACAAATCATCAATTACCTCATCAAATCAACTAAGCAATAGCTGAAAAACAAAATGCCTAATGGTTTTCCAAGAAGATGCAGTATTCAATTCATTTCACTTAGCTAGAACGAGAACTTACGCTAGACGAAGCATAATAGGAGCGCAATTCTCCTTGGCGATTAGAGCGCGAAGGTCTCGACGGGCCTTCTCGATTTCCTTGAGGTATGCAGCATCGACTTTGGGAGGCGCCATTGAAATCTCGATAAGGATGCAGATATTTCCCTTTCTTTGCCAACAAATTGAGGAGGAGTCGATGGCATTGTTCGTCGGAGTTGAAATTTCGGGTTTAAATTGAGGGAAAACAAACAGTGAAAAGAAGAATTTTTGGTGCGATTTTCCATTCGCAAGAGCGCCAAGGAAAGCAGTGGGTTCTTTGCTTTGCGGTGTAGGCAGAGAAATGAATATTTAAAAGGGGGAAAAATGGATTTTGTGTGTGCTATTTATTCAAAGCAACTCTCTATTATGGCGCGTGGGAAGAACTCGCGTAGAGATGTAATGTAGATGGAAACTGGAGAGGTTTTCGCGTGGAGCGTGAGATAGAGCGCGTCGTGCTCGGATGGTTTGGGCATCCGTACGTATCCGTATCTCCGCTTACAGAAACAGAGCCCAGAGGATTAACCAACCGGAACCGGAACCTGACGGCCGCCGGCGTGGAGCCAATAGAGTTTCATCCCAAACCTTGTTTCTTAAATTTCTGTCACATATTGACATTTTTTTTTATAGTTTTATTTTATTCGACATAGAGGTAGAAAATTCTACAAAATATATTAAAATTATATACTACAGATAATATTAACAACAATAATATAAATTTATTAAAAAAAAAAGGTGAAATACTTATTTTGACAATTAGTTATTATATATATATATGTATATTTTAGAAATACACATTAACGTTAATATTTTTGCCCATAATTTTTTCCGATGAGGTTTCAAAATTTTCGTTCACACAGGGAACAAATTAAAAGATATATAAACAAATTGAAACCCCTATTTTCATTTACATAGATTTTTTTTGCTTTTAATTTTGGGACTAATATGAAATTTACCCTTCCATTTTAAGTGTAGGTATTAGTTAAATAATAATAATAATAATCATGTATGAAAATACACCAAATGAACATATTATATAATTTATAAATGAGATTAATAAAAGACTAACTTTATTTTCTAAAAAAATCTACAATAAACTAAAATAACTATGATTTATATATAAACTACATTTGGAACTTTAAAAGTACAAACATGAAAACAAAATATACTCAAAAGATACAAAAATCAAAATAATATTTTAATCTCAACGATTTATTAAAAAATTAGTTTAGTCCAGAGTATGTAATTTACCCTCAATATTGTCAGTTTCGAACCATACATGGCAAATTAACTAAGGTTAAGTGAGATTAAGTCAATTATTAAGTTGGTTGAAAATTTAAAAATCTAATCTCTTTTTTTTTTTCCCTTGTTGGGCAAAATCGACGTGGCTATGCACTCATGAGCTACACACAGCTCAATGAGCATTCGGTAATAGATAAAAAAGACAAAAGTGGAATGACACGTGGAGCTGCTATTTTGTAGGTGAGAGATTATAGCAACAACCCTTGATTGAAAAGGGTTGCGTTACAGTAATTTGATAGGAACAGGTAGGGCGATTTGGTCTTTTCAATACGATTATAAAATAGCAGGCTCTCTGCCCAACGCTCTATTGTCTCTCTGGGCTGCATCTTTAAACCTGACCAAAGTATATACACTTCCAACTCCCCAACCTTTTTCTTTTTCCTAAACTATTTTCCATATAGTTTAGTCTATTTATTTTAGTATTTTTTTTTATTTATTTATCTGTGAAGTGCCCAAAGCTCATCAAGGGTTGAAATTAGTCAATTCCGAGTCTTGAGAGAGAGAAGAAAAAAGGCACAGGCTTTGCCAGCGAGTAACAAACAAGGAAGAAAGAGAGTAGCTTTTGTAGGCACGAGTTTGAAAGTGGCCTGAACCACCACCACCACCACCAGCAATGGAAGATCTGCCGTTTTAGCCACCTTCATTGGAATGTGGAGATCGGCGGAAGATCGGAAGTAGAAAGCCGCCGGAGATTTGTTCTGTTCTTGGAAAGGTTTCTGCTAGATATTTGCTTAAGATTTTGGCTAAAGGAGCTTAAGAGGGAAGAAGCTGAGTAAGTGGCTGAGATGGGTTGCTGTTACTCGAGATTAGAGAGAGAAGAGACTGTTTCCAGGTGTAAAGCAAGAAAGAGGTACATGAAACAGCTGGTGAAGGCGAGGCAAGCTTTTTCTGCTACTCACAGCTTGTATATTCGTTCTCTTCGTGGCACCGGCGCCGCTCTCCGGCAGTTTTCCAATGCAGAGACCTACATTCGCCGCCCTCAGCAGCAGCAGCAGCAGCAGCAACACCACCACCACCACCACCTTCCGCCAGTGCTTCCATCTCCAACCCCACGAACGCCGCCGCCGCCTCTACCTGTCCCCATGAGTCCAAGTTCCGACACCTGGACATCGATCACGGCATCCCCGGCATTGCCTCCTCCGCCGCCGCCGCCGCCGTCATCCACATGGGATTTCTGGGACCCTTTTGTGCCATCGTCATCTCGCACTGTGACTGAGGAAGAATGGGAGGCTACCACCACTGCATCGGAGGCTATGGTCACTGTAACTGGGGCAGCGAGCTCAGCGCCGCCACCGTCAGTGGTGAGTGGTTTTTCAAAGGACACATCGAGCACTGAGCTTGCCATGGTAGTGTCGAGGAACACCAAAGATCTGGTGGAGATTATCAAGGAGCTTGATGAGTACTTTCTCAAAGCTGCCGATGCTGGTGCTCAGCTCTCTTCGCTTTTGGAAGTCCCCACTTTTTCTTCTCAGAAAAAAGGAGGTAAATCTAATACCAAAGGAGTACAAAATCAATCAAACAACAGTTTCCCCTTCCAATTCCTTCCTCCTTATCATTCATTCACATCCCTCAAATCATAAGGTACCCTAATGAGTTCCATATCATGTCTCTAGCAGGGCAGGTTTACAATAATGGGTGGAGCTTGAGCCCTACGTTGAGGATGTGGGGCTCAAACACAACACCACCAAATGCATTTGGTAAATTAAATGGTGAAATAACAACACCAAATATGGGAAATGGATGTGCTGGGAATAGTGGCAGCCACTGCTCCACAGTGGAGAAGCTGTACGCTTGGGAAAAAAAATTGTACCAGGAGGTGAAGGTAATGCTTTCACTTTCGCATATATCTCAATCTAATCTCCAGTCACATTGGTGGAATAATATGACATTTTGGTACTTTAAACAAAGTCTTCAAATTGAAATGATTCTTTTCACTTTTTTTTCTCTTTTACCTAATGGGGTCCAACATAACCAAAGAAAGATGAAACTTTAGCATTTCTCAATGCATTTGAAGGCATTGAAGAACCGAATTGTGGAATTTTGTGTCCTAAAGTTTGTGAAATTGTGTTGAATGGCTTTTTTAGAATGCTGAGGCCATAAGGACAGAGCATGAGAAGAAGTTGGAACAATTGAGGAAGCTAGAGCTGAAGAGGGCTGACTATGTAAAGACTGAGAAGACTAAGAAAGAGGTTGAGAAGCTGGAGTCACAGATGATGGTTGCTTCCCAGGCCATTGAAACCACATCAGCTGAAATCGTCAAGCTAAGAGAAACTGAGCTCTATCCACAACTCCTTGAGCTTGTCAAAGGGTTAGTCTCTTTCATACTTGTGCTTTAACAGAAATAAGAAATCAATAGTCATTTGGCTGCATTCTGATGCTTAATATTTAAGCTGTAAAGTCCATACCTATTGTGTTAGCCCGACCGTCTGTTATCTTCTCAGTTCTCTTACCATGCTTGCATCATCCCCCTGAGCACAGGAAAGAATCATAGAACAATACAAATTGGATTAGGATTTAAAAAGCCATTATGTTCCATTTCACCTTTTGGTAACTTTCACAATTCAATGTACTGTCTTTCTACCTTCTGGTATTTCAAAAGGCCGAAATGAAATACTAAGCATATGTTGGATATCTTCATGGACATGGAAGTACTCTATTCTAGATACTAAGATTTGCACTGGTTTCTACAGATTGATGTGCATGTGGAGAAGTATGTACGAGTCTCATCAGGTTCAAACACACATTGTTGAACAGCTAAAATATCTAAACATCATACCATCAGCCGAGCCCACATCCGAGATCCACCGCCAATCAACTCTCCAGCTTGAGCTTGAAGTCCAGCAATGGCATGCTTCTTTTTGCAATCTAGTGAAAGCTCAACGGGATTATGTCCAATCTCTTACAGCCTGGCTTCGGCTTTGCCTTTTACAGATTAGTGGAACCCCATTATTAAGAACAGGTCAGGATTCTAGAATTTACTCACTTTGTGAAGAATGGAACCTCGCAGTTGATAGGATTCCAGACAGAGTGGCTTCTGAAGGAATCAAGAGCTTCTTAACAGTAGTTCAGGCCATTGTTGTTCAACAAGCTGAGGAACATAAGCAAAAGAAGAAGGCAGATTCTGCCTCGAAAGAGCTTGAAAAGAGAGCTACCCAGCTAAGATCACTAGAAAGCAAATATGTCTCACATTCCATGCGAGAATGTTCGGCATCCACGAGAGGGAGAGACCCAGTTCAGGAGAAGCAAAATAAGGTGGAGAACTTGAGAGCAAAAGCTCGAGATGAGAAACAAAAGCATGAAAACTTGGTCAGTGTGACCAGGTCAATGACAATAAATAACTTGCAGATGAGTTTTCCCCATGTTTTCCAGGCAATGGTGGGGTTTTCTAGCGTATGTATGCACGCATATGAAGCAGTTTACAATCAAACTAAAAATCCTGACCAGCATGAGGTGAAGAGATTACTACCCTAAGGAAGACAGCTATTCCGACTAATTCCTGTGCATAAATGTGGAATCTGAAAGGGGGGTTTTGCTGGAAAGAGTGGACGGAGGAATCTGACAAAACTTCATTTATTTTGATTTGATGATTTCATTAGGATAATGGAAAAGAGGCGGCAAGTGGGCTACTTTGCTCGCTTTTACAAACGGGGTAGGAATGGCTGCGCCAGCTCATCCGAGGAATTGGTGGAGATTAAAAAACAGGCTAGGGGTTTTGTAGAGTTGATAGTTTTTAAACGCTTATGGTCAGTCATGTTGTTCTTGTAAATAGATATCCATCACATTTTCGTCAGTTTTATTTGCTTGAATCATCTCACTATTATTATTGCTCTATGATACATAGCACAGTTGGGGTTTCCTTTGGTGTTCAAGAGGAAAGGGCCCCTTGTACGGACCCTCAAGTTTCATGCAATTCATATATGTGTCAATATTTCTTGAAAAGCAAACATTTATTAGAGTATGCATGTGATCATATATGCATCAAAGATGAAACTAACAGACTAATATCTTAAACGAGTCTGAGTAACATATAACCTTACCTACTCAGAAGTCGGAACTCAGAAGTTTGAATAACGCCTGAGAAAAACTGCTGGAGGCCAATTCCCAAGGGTCTTTTTTGACACCATCTTTAATGGAAAGGCAACAGGATTTCTGTAACAAAGACGGTAATTTGTACTCAATTTCATATCAAGATTTGAATAATAAAGAAAGTTGATTACATTTTACAAAACCACATGTGGTGTTGAGCAACACATCCAATCGTCTCGGGATTGCTTACATAACGGGACACCTATCTAATTTACCAATCTTCAATTTCTTCATCAGAAGTATGACTTTCTCCATTTCCTGAATTCACCAAATCAAAATCTGTATTTTCGTCTGACATTACCGGTAAATTTTCACGATCTCCGGATGCACTACTACCAAGCCATTTCAATGCAGGTACGTACTCTGTGGCAACTACTGAAAAATCCGCTAAACTGATCCCACCATAAGCGATAAATCTTTGTTTTACCATTTCCCTCTGCAAAACGTTAGGGAGAAAGAATAATAAATAACATTATATTACATGTACAACTTAAGGAAATTTTAAGCTATTACTTTTTTTTTTCCAACTAATGGATAATTATTTTTTTCTTAGCTACTACTATTACAAGTTAAAAGCATTGTATTAAGCATCTTCCCCTTAGTTGCAAATATCATAACTTAATCCAAGACTATGTATCTATTATCGGTCGACCCTCTTGAGTCTAGCAGCTAAAAAAGTATAAGTTTTGAATATTACTTTTAACCCTGATACCTACTATAGGCCAAGCGGTGGAACTAAATACACTCAAGTTTAGTAGTAAAAGTTAATAAAAGAACTTAATCCACCTTATTGGACAATGAGGATCCCTCGATTTGCCAAAGCTTTGGTCCACGTATAGCATGCCACCTGCGTATTTGGAAGGGTTGGAATTTATATAAATGTAACTATTGCTGTTTATGAATTATCAATTAAATTCCTAAGAACCACCTGGAAGACAACGGATGAGAGTTGCCAAATAATACCCCCCGGACGGCAACTGAAGCAGCAGCCAGGTGTAGAATATTTTCTGCATCATTATGTCTGGCTAGCATTCTCTCGTAAGAAGAAAGGAGCGTGTCAGCATCACCTAAATACGAAGCCACAGCCCACGCATCATCTACAGCTTCCTCATTCATGAAGTCTAGAACTGCAAAAAATGGGTAACAAAGTTGAAAAAAAATGCAATCTTGTTTAGAACAAGTACAACTAATACATTAACTTCTGCTATCGTCTTCTTTTTGGGGACAAATAAGTACCATTTTCATGTAGAAAATCAGCAATCGGCCTGGCTTGCCCATGTGCTTGAGATAGAACCTTTTCTGGAGGATCCATATTAAGTGGCCGTCTTGATAAATTTTCTTTAACAGAAAACTCACCGTCTGCAACATAAACAAAGTACCAAGTTTAGAAACCTTTAATGACATACCATAAGAATAGTTCTACCCTAAGCTTCACATTGCTTTAATCTTTATTCAAATTCCAAAATACAAGGCCTTCCAACTCAGCAAATTATGCATTGATGAAACGGACCTAATACCAATTCGTTACTTGTATGTCGTTTGTTGTGCAGAAACTTTCCCAGGGCGTGAAATAAAGAGAGACTCTCATCGCGGCCAAATTGAAAAGAGAATCGATCATCCACCACTGTGGGAGGCACCTCTTCATTTTCTTTTGAAGATTCCAAAGCACTGGATGATGACGAACAAATCTGGCTTGGTTTCAGGCAAAATAATTGTAAAGACATGATTGCATGTCTCACATCACCCCCACTCGATTTGGCTATAGCATCAATTTGTTCAACTGCTAGACTATACTGCTCTTGACAACATATTCTAGAAATTACTTTTCTAATGGAATTATTCGTTATAGGATTAAATGCAACCTGAAAAAAAAAACAAAAAACAAAACGAAACAATGAAAACCAACACCAGAGGTATTCTTTACTCCCTAAAGCATGATAAGCCAACAAACTTTATCAGGAAAGTAACCTTACAAGCCCCAGCGTCCTCAAGACAGAGCTGAAGCTCTTCCAAGTACTGCACAGTGAGGTCTGTTCCTTCAACTTTGGCACAATCTGTAATTACAATGGCTGTTGGAACTTGAGTTGATTGCACATAAAGATGCAAACAGTTCTGAAGTCTTTTAAGAGCTGCCTTCCCATTGGTCAAAGGAAGTTCATCTATTAAGAGTATGATCGGTTGCTTTGAGTCATTGGGAAAGCATGAAGGTATCACACCATATTTCCTCATTCTCCCAATGAAATTTTCAAACTCATCCAGTTTAGACGTGTACTGTATCCCTGGTTGAAGATAAGTCAGCGCCAGAACTATTTTTCCAACAATTAGAAGGCAAAAGCCTCTCATCAACAATAGGAAATTTCATTAGATTACACAGCATTACTAGACATGTCAAAATTTTACCTTGCAGAAACACATCAGAGTAAAATGCAGGTGAAGGTGTGTTCTACGTGTTGGCTTAATCTAATTAAGATCTTGGAAAAAAAAATTCAAGACTTGTTATGGTCATATAAATTAAAAAAATAAAATTGATCGGTAGTTTTCAAGCTCGATTTCAAGTGAATGCAAGAGCTTCACATGACTTTAAAGTTAAAATGTGTAATAACATGAGAATTTTTCTTCATCTGGGTGCTATCCATCCGTCAATAGTCACCAAGACATAGTAGGATAAGCCATAAATCTTCAAATAATTATCGAAGAGCATCTTGGACCAGTATGATATTGCATTTGATCTACTCCATAATCAAGATATATCGATTCATTAGAATACCTAAACTCGAGTTATGCAGATGTTCTTGCCAAATCACAGGAGTAGGTGTATCCCATTCACATAATTTAGCTCCAAGATGAGATGCTATTACATGAACAGTTGCCTGCAAGAGAAGCAGTCGTTCTTTTTAAAAAATTTGAAGAAATCCTACGGCACAAACTCTGAAAGTATAGTGAGAAGAAACATCATGAATGAAGGCCATGCATGCACCAACTACTATCAACTCACGACAAATTGATCAAAACAACAATCCTGGCAGCAAGCTCATCAGTCACGATGACAACCACTATATTAAATTCACTTAAGACTAAGAGATTTCAAGTTAGAAGCAACAGACCGAGGACAGACATATATAAAGTAACCAATTAAACTTGTGCCCTGTCAGATTTATAATGTGTACTTGAATAGATGGCACTTAATATAATATATTCCCCTCAAGAAGATTTTTGGGCTCAACATAATGTATTGTCCATCACAAAAAAAAAAAAAAAAAAAAAAAAAAAAAAAAAAAAAAAAAAAAAAAAA
>NW_019268531.1:2067292-2129039 GCF_002738365.1 Cucurbita moschata
AAAAAAAAAAAAAAAAAAAAAAAAAAAAAAAAAAAAAAAAAAAAAAAAAAAAAAAAAAAAAAAAAAAAAAAAAAAAAAAAAAACTCAGTTTACACCATATTTAATCATCTTTGGCAAAACGGTTTCCAAGTTAAGCAAGATTGCAGAACCAAGGACATGCTATTGACAAGGACGTGCTATTAACATTGAATAACAGTTAGATTTCAATACTAAATTCGAAACACAATTGAGTATTCATGCATCAAAAGAGAAACGTAAATATTAAGAGTACAAATCCATGAAAGGTCGACACAGCCACATACAGATTTCCCAACTCCAGAAGGACCATTGATGACAAGAACATTATTCCCGTGAGCATCCTGTAAACCGAGCAAAATGATATCATCGCATCCACTAATTGAATTTAAACTAAAAAGATAAGAGGAAAAAATGTGTATGTATAAAAGTGATAAAAGAGAGAGAGAGAGAGAGAGAGAGAGAGAGAATAAAAACCTTCATAATAAAAGAATTACCTTAGGTGTCCTCAACCTATCTTCAAACCATACCTTAACTTCATCTACCTGCCATCACATAGTAAAAAGCGTCAATATCGCGTTTGAAATGAAAAAAGAAGAAAACTATAGTAACCTTCTTCTTGTGGACAGCAAGCTCTTCCAATGAATGTGGTTTATATTTATCAATCCATAATTCATTTCTGCATATGCCTCCAGAACCTGATGCAGATCAAGCAAGAAGCTAAACATAGCTGACCTAGGCTCTAACTTAAAATATGCAATTCAGAACTAATTCAGATTATTCCAAGTAATTAAGTCCGCGTAGAAAACATATTACCACCAGATTTTTCCATTGATATAAACACTTGAATAATCTAAAAAAAGAGTGAGATAAGCTATAGCGGCACAGTAATGGCATACCAGCAGATACCTTGAAGGTAGAAAAAACTTGATCAAAATCTTCACAAAATAAGTTGAACTGCAAATAAACAAAGTAACATATCAAAATGCATAATAGCAAAGAATAAAAAATTAAATTGAAAATCCCTAGAAAAAGGGTATTTACAGTAAGAAGAAAATAAATATATGAGATATTAGTAGTTGAAGAAACTGCAAAGAAGAAGTATGAGAATATACAAGCACTGAAACAAACAAAGCTTAGCATTGAAAAACTCAATCCCTCCCCACTATGAACATGTCGCTTCACGAAAGATCTGAGCTCCAGAAAATAAGACGAAAATGCGGGTCGGACGCAAGTTTTTCTTCAGAACAACTACACACACCAGCTAAATCCATTTTCGTCCATACGCACTCAAACACATTCCAGAATCTAAGACGGTAACAAGAGAGTAATATAAATCATGGAAAGTAACAAAGGAATTTCAAACATACCTCGTCAACATTGCGGGAATCCTTATGCAAGCAAGACCGAGAACCTAGGAGTCGAGCCTTCTTCGCTTGGCGAGTGCTTTTCCGAGGTAATGGTGACTGCGACTTCGTCTTTCGATATCTGCGTTTGGAACTGGATGATCGACCACCACAGTATTCTTCATCCGACGACAGTACAACCAGATTGTTCTCCTTCTTCGTCATCCTCCAAGACAGAATCTAGAATTTAGAAAACCATACAGAGCAACCAAGGTAGTACCAACTCCAGTTTCGAGTTCGAACTCACAAATTGGTCTTCACAGAACCGGAGCAGAGTGCGTCTGAATAGAAAATTTCGTCTTCAGGTGAAAGAAAAAAAGTTTGGTCGTCCTGGAGGTTTACAAATTTACAGAGCGGAGTTCGCGGGCTCAAGAGGAACGCGGGGAGTTTTTATATGGGGAACTCAGAGAATGGCGTCACCGAGAAGCTGACAACGCCTCGGGCGGATAAAACTTAAAGGGCCAGCCCATTTCGTCGTACACTTTATTGGGCCCAGGCCCAACTAGGATTGTTTTCGGTGTTTGTCTAGAATACCCTTCCATTAATCACTCTCTCCCCATTAAATTTAATATTTTTACTTTATTTTGATTCTTTGTATAACTTATCCTTTAATTATTTTAATTTATTAAAAAAAACTATTTAAAAAAGATGTCAAATCTTCAACCTATATGAAAACAGACCATTAAAACACGTCACAAGGCAGAGACGATGCAAATTCAGTAAATTCTTTGAAAGCTACTCTCGAACTAATTTCACTATTTCATGAGCGAGGTCTCTGGTTCAAGTAGGCCAACGACAACTCTAGATCATCGCATTCCTACAACCCTGTGGTCCGTCAAGAGAAAGGGTTGGTCTAGGGCCCTTCCTATATCGAGAGATAGGCTAAGGTGCCTTCTCTAAACTGCTGACACTAATCCTCAATTTTATATCTATCACAGTGTATGTAAATAGAAGTGATACACGAGTACAGCAAATGAGTGTAGGTTGTCCATAATTTTTTTACGAGATGGTTGAATAGAAGTGTGTCCTTCATGGAAGGAGTTCGTTCCTTTTTATAAACTATCGTACTCGAGCGGGTGATGTGGGCCTTTGCCTTACTATCCAGATGGTTACTCGAGTCATAAGATAGAACCATCAATCAAATTTTTTTTTAAAAAAATTACTTTTGTGAATTTCTTTTATTTTATTGTAATACTACTTATTAAATATGTTATTTTAAAACGTAATAAATTATAATTTTAATTATGAGGTAGAAATAGTGATAATTCCACGTCACAAAACGACTGAAAATGAAACATCGTCTGAAGCGTAGAGGTTAGAACATTAGAGGAGGAATCTTCAAGCTGCCTCAAACATTTTTAAAAAAAAATTATTTTTTAATTGAAAAAACGATTAAAAAAAAGCGAGAAAAATAAATTGTTGGTTAGAATTTGGAATTTTGCATCAGTTTCCAGACATTAATTATGAATAAAATTGCTTTTTATTGAAGGGTTTCCCAAAATGCCATCAGTTTAAAGGCAAGCAAAAATTAAATTAAATTAAATTAAATTAATAACGACCAAAGCTGGGTTGAAAAGTCATCAATCCTACACCAGAAGGACGTTACGACGTCGTTTTGAGCCTGGCAGCTTAGTTAAATTATCCTTTTTTTTCCCCTAAAATAAAATATACAAATTAAATTTTTTTTTTCAGAATTGACAACAATTTATTTTTCATAAACTTATTTATACACTTAAAATAAAACCATATATTAAAATTTTATTTTTCAATTAACGCGCGAAGGACAAAAACGTCAAAATGATAGATTTAGGTTAAATTGCAAGACAATTATAAGCTTATGAATTAGTAGAAATTGATAGAAAGTTATAAATTTAGGGGTAAAATTTGAATTTTCTCCCTATTTTATTATTTTAAAGATATATATGTATTTCGCGGGAATGGCAATTTTGTAATTTGAGACATTGGAAGGGCCTTTCCGTTGGTTACGCACCAAGATAGTTGCTTACATGACTCTCATGGCGTGCGTGTGGGGAGAGCGGTTCTGTGAAAAAGCGCAGGAAAAATTATTCGATTCACGAGGAACTGTGAGTGCAGTTTGTGGATTCAGAGGTCTCTACCATGAATGTTATAACTCCACGCAGAGAGGCGAAATAAAGAAATGAAGATCGTTATAGCTGAATGATTTTCGGTAATGTAAGTACTCAAATGTTTGTTTCTTCTTCAAATAGTTCGGATTTCTGTGAAGGAGTTGAGTTTTTCGTTTCCGGCATGCTCTTTTGAACTTATCGTTCTGCATATTATGATTCGGATGTAATTTCAAGTTCAGTTGAAGTATGCTTTTGTTATCGTTATTATTGTAAGGACTGAACTGTATTTTATCTCTCATTCTGATTTAAATTTTTAGATATTAGTGGAAATGTTCATGTGTTCTCTTTTCCGTTTCTGTCTTTCCTGTTTAGGGTCTTTTGCCGAAAAGTTCGTCGGAAACTTGAAAAAGCAACCATGAAGATATTGGAAATTTGTCATATTGTTTTGAAATTGTTATGTATGTGTGTGTGTGTGTGGTTATACATGTATTTGTATATTTTTGTTCTTCTTTGAAGTTCAACTTGTAATTATCTCGATAATTTTGGATGCAGCTGAAAATTTCGGGATGATCTTGTGAGGAGGTTTCATTCAAGACAATGCATATTCATCGAAGACATTATTAGTGCAAATGGTTTCAGTGAGAACTGGCAACTCGAAATTAAGATTGCTGATTTTTCTGGTATAATCAAGAATTGTTTCTTGAAGATTCCACAGTCCAACTTTTGCTGATTAGGAAAAGTAAATTTGAATTTGGTGACTTTCCTGGCCAGAAATTTGGAAATTCTGGGGGGTTATGAACAGTGGTGTTTCTAAAGAAATTTAGATTGAAGTATGTCTTCGTGGGATAGTCTTGGGGACGTTGCGGGAGTGGCCCAGCTGGTAGGATTCAATGCAGTTCAGCTGATTTCAATGATTGTACGAGCAGCAAACACCGCAAGGATGCACAAGAAGAACTGTAAGCAATTTGCACAGCATATCAAGTTGATCGGGAACTTACTGGATCAACTCAAGATCTCAGAGCTGAAGAAATATCCAGAGACTCGAGAGCCTCTAGAGCAGCTGGAGGATGCCTTAAGAAAATCATACATTTTGATCAATAGCTGCCAGGATCGCAGCTATCTCTATTTGTTTGCTATGGGATGGAATGTTGTTTATCAATTCAGGAAGGCTCAAAGTGAAATAGATAGATACCTACGGCTTGTCCCTCTGATTAACCTGGTGGACAATGCTCGAGTCAGAGTAATAGTTCGTTTCTTTTTCTCTAATTTTGCTTTTCTTTTTTGTTAGTTTATAAACTTATCGCTGTTTAATTGTTTTGTCAAAATTTATATGTTCCTTTTTCTTGCTTCTTTTACAATCTAACTGAAAAGTGGATACCCATCAATTATTACCTATCAAAACGAACGTAGGTCATTAGTATCTTTAGTATCTGTTCTTTAATACGTATCATTCTATCTTCATGTTGGAAGTAAAAATGAAAATGGTCCCTTGTAGTTTCATGCTTGTGCTTATTTAACATGACCCAACTCTATTAAAGTCATTTTCTATGTTATTTTTCTCAGGAAAGGCTTGATGATATTGAAAAGCATCAATGTGAGTATACGTTCGAGGAGGATGACAGAAGGATTCAGGACGCTATCCTCAAACCAGAATCTATCAAGAACGATGCTTCGATATTGAAAAAAACTCTTTCTCGTTCCTACCCAAACTTGGGCCTCCATGATGCGCTTCAAAAGGAAAATGAAAAACTTCAGCTTGAGTTGCAAGTATCTCAATCTAACATGGATGTTGGCCAATGTCAAATAATTGAACGATTATTTGATATCACAGAAGCCTTATCTGCAAATTATTTTATAGAAAAAGATTTACAGAAAGGAATTCCAATACAACATGGATATAGTTATTCTGATGTTACTGGTGAAACTGCTCATGCATATGGTGGAAACTTACACAAGAATAGAGATGCTAGTACGACAAGGTAGGTTTGTCTTTTCTTTAGTCCTTTCTTTGTGCTTTTGTGGGCATTTCCATGGATATGGTTATTCATATTTTAGGAACAAACAAATTCCCATATATTCCCATATATCTCTACATTCTAAGCATAAGTTTTCATGGACTTACTTTTAATTTCACCAAAAAATTTCATACCAATGAAAATGTTGTTAGCTCGCTTATAATATCTATAATATCAAGTTTTCTTCTAGCCAAGATGGGGTTTTGTTTTGCTCCCAAAAATATGATGAATGTTTTCACCGAGACAAAGATGCCAATGTGGCAGTGTTGATTTTTCTCCCTTCTCTAAGGAAACCATAGATATATCTATCTATCTATATATTGCATAAATTTACATCATTTGGGTTGTTTTTACCAATTTTAGGTCATATCATTTAAAATTCAAGAGCCAATCCCATGTCCCGTGGCTATTTCGCACATGCCTGTATGTCTGTTTTGAAAGTTCAAACTCTACTATTTCCATCAGGTTTAGAATGCTTTGATAAGTTAAATAACATATATAATGTCTGCAGGTGAAATTTTACTTCATGATGTCGTTTATTCTTGGCATATTGAATATCTCGAAAGTCTATCACATGGTGGATTCTGTTCTTCTTTTTTCCTTTCAGAAAGGGCTCATCAGTTTCATCAAGACACGATCCGCTATCCAGCAATTGTCAACATGAAGAATGGCATGCTGATTTGCTTGGTTGTTGTTCACAACCTTATCTCTGTACGTTCTTCTCCCTTTTGAAGCTGTGCTTGTTAGCTTGTCCTCGTGACAGGACTGGAAAGTTTTCTTCTTTTACCGTAGACTGGTTAGAGTCTGTCATTCGAACAGCAACAAATTCTTGTATCATAATACGTGCTGCGAAAGAACTACAAACTCCGATTATTATCCTTTACCCCGCTATAATTTCCTGAGATGTCATCCTTTCTATATTGAATTATTTTCATCCATAACTGAGAACGTAACCACGACCTTTGACTTTTCACACGTTCTTCACTTTTCTCTTTTTCCTTTACATGTTAGGACTGATTCCTGGCCTGATTTTCGAGTTCTTCCTTCGACTTTATAGTACAATTTATATTAACTTAGAAGGAAATCAAACATTAATTTCCATTTGTTAACTTGAAGGACCAAGCATTCGCAGACATTGCATGGTCGTTCTTTTTGCAGTATTCTTCCTAGCGCAATAGGCTAAAGATTTTGTAAGAACTGTGCTTTAATTGTTTCCTTCCGTTCCATCTATTGTGTAGAGATTCCCTTGATTAAACGTAGAATGACAAAACTAATGCAGAATAACGTTCGGAGAAATGTTATACATTACTCATTGTATGCGCACGTGTATTGTTTCTCATCCAAGTACCTTTGTACACTTTCCAGGTATAAAGACATTTTTCTGTCCTTGTTGGACATTGTCAAAAGTTGCTACTGTCGCTACCAACAAGCATGTCTGTAAGTAATCACCGAATGTCTATTTTCTACTAGGGTAGTGCTTTATAATGGATTGAGATGTAGTCGGAGATCATCTCATGATTTATGGGTTCATACAGAACCATCGTAAAAATTGTGTGTCAAAGAATGTCTCTCTCGCTTTCGTCTTCTCAACACCATATGGCTCCAATACTGAAGATCTTGAGTAACATACATGCTATGTAACGTTCAAAGCTAAAAAAAATCTTACATTTCCTCTGATTATCAGCTCCTGCGGATGCATGTAATGAGTTGATGGCATATGCTTTGGTGTTCTCATGCTGCTGTTACACTTGCTGTTTCCGACGAAAACTCCGAAATATGCTAAATATCAAGGTAACTTATGTTCCAACATGTGAATTGAGACCTATTATTTCATGCAAGTGTGGATGGTGGGTTCAGCAATATGCTTCTTTTGCAAGTTTAGATGATTTTATCTCATAGAAACGCAAATGATTAATTATTGTTCTTGAGCTCATGGCTTAGCAAGCCCAAAGCTGATAGGTGATTGCACGAGTATTAATTACATGGATTCTTTGCGAGTGAATCATTATGACACTCTTCTTGCTCCAAGTCCTCTTGCTCTACTCTAGTTCTATTTGGCGTTTGTTTCTACTTTCTAGGATAATGCATTCATCCTCTACATTTCTGGTACTGAGGGGGTCATCTAGCCTAGTTTGTGACTTGTTTTTCTTGACATATATAACCTTTGGTTACCAATCCGAATTGGTGATGTACGTCTTTCACTTCTTGTTCAAATTCTTTGGCAGGGAGGCATTGTTGATGATTTTCTTTCTCACCTTCTGTGTTGCTGCTGTGCACTCGTCCAAGAATGGCGAGAAATAGAAATGCGTTGTGGTATGTATGTACTTACTGCACCGATAATTTTACAACACAGTTCTTCAGGCTTCACTTCTATTTATTCTACATAAACACCATGGAGCTTTTGCATTATAAAATCTTGTTTTGATCTCCAAGCTTATACACAAAAAAAATTTCAAGTTATTGCTGTTAATTTTTTTTTTTTTTTTTATAGTACATTTACCAATTTTACATCCTACTAAGTTTTATACGAAAATAAGCCACCTGATATATATAGGATGTCATACAAAAACTTAACGATGGCCAAAACAAATTTCTGAGAACAATATTAGTGCTGCATCATACATCCTTTGACATGTGGATGTCGCCATGTCAGTATGATGTAGAAAGACCTTCATGTTGGTACTATTACAAGTAGAAAGGCGTTCCCAAATGTTTGATTAAAAATATAACTTGTAGGTCCAGAGAACACAAGAACGATCCCTCCACCATTGCAATACATGGAATCCTAGGTGAGAGCTGAAAACATAATCCAGTCGCCTTGGAAAGTTAAAATACTTGATCGTCTTGCTTCCATGTAAGTTGTAAAATAGACATTGCTTAGTCTCATTGATATTGATTAACCCCGTGGAAGAGATTGGCTCTCTTCCTTCTCTTTTCTCCTTTATACTCTGTACATGCTACATAGTGCTACCAATTCTCTTTCAAAGTGAACATGTCTTTGTGTATAAAAGGAGAAAAGGAATGCGTAGACTGTATAACAGATGTTCATAGCTCAAGGAATGTGTAGACTGTATAACAGATGTTCATAGCTCAAAGAATGCGTAGACTGGATAACAGATGTTCATAGCTCAAGGAATGATTTGAACGTAATATTGTGACTTTGAATTGTGCAAGACATTTGGGTGTATAAATTGAAAATTATTAAGACAATTGCTTTCCTTTTTTGGTTATCCAAATCAAGGCCAGCCGTTCCTTTGATTCGTGTGAATTGAATTAGAAAGAGCCAACATTCCATTGATTTAGACAGCTTGATGACAGTTGAAAATTTTAGTACCCGTTATTCCATGATTATCAAAAATGAATTAGAACAGGATTGAATCGAGAGAAAGATCAAGAACAATTGCTCAAGAAATTCGTCTAGAATTCAGATGAACAAGAAATACAATATCTATCTATTATTGCTCTACCTTCACTTCAGATGCAGCTAGGTTGAAGAGAAAGCTTTGAAATAAATCTGCCACATAGCCAACATCATAACCTGAAGAGCAGGGAAAACAAACCTTTTCCTTCTGCTGCTCAGCTATCATATGATGTTAAAAGCAAAACTCTCCAGGGCTGTGTGCTCTTTCTTGGGGTAGCTGTAAGCTGTTACCGTCATGACTTGTTCGGGCGATTGCCTTAATCTGTGAGTCTAGCTTTCCAATCATCTTTTTCATAATACAGACACAAGACCCGAGATCTTGAACATTAAGTATCGAGATCTTTGTGTATACTGTAGTGTCCACACATTTCATTTTTCTTGCTAGCAAACCAGTTCTAAACTCTAAGATCCGATTGCCCTGCAGCAATAGTTGACAATAGACTCACTTCACTAGCAAGTTTATGCATCACTGTGTTTGTCTCCTTCATCCCCTCTTGCAGAAGATTTCCCAATTTTAATCTGTGAACAATCTCTTTCAGGTCTACCAGTCTACAACCCGGAAATGTTCCGAGTCGTTTTTCTTTCATTAATACTTTGATTCTAGAAACATCCTCCCATCTCCCTGCTACAGCATAAATATTAAGAAGCAATCTATAGTATGACTCATTCTTAGGCTCCATGTCAATCAAATAGTTTGCAATCTGTTCTCCCAAAGAAACATCTCCCCCGAAACGACATGTCGCAAGCAAGTTGGTCCATACAACCAATTCTGATGAAAAGTCCTCAATATCCTCAGGCATGTTTCTAAGGATTTCCACAGCCTGCTGAATCAACCCTGCTGCAACGTAAACATTGGCCAAACACCAGTAGTGTGCAAAATTTGGCCTCACAAGGAATACATTGATCATCTCATCAAAGTAGTTATTTGCATCTTCCAGCAGTCCCGCCCGAGCACAGGCACAAAGAACGCCAATAAACGTAATTTGGTCCAGGAAGACTTTTCGCTCACCTTCATCTTGCTTGAATTTCTTGCCACTGCCTGCTTCCCCATTTCTTTCCCTTAATTTAGCAGCCATTTCCTCAAATAGCTTAAGTCCATCTTCAGGATTCCCATGTAGGCAATGCCCCAAAACCATCGCATTCCAGGTAACCAAATTTCGATTCACCATCCTGTCAAATAGTCTACGTGCAACAGATACTCTCTGGCATTTGCCATACATGTCAACCAATGCCGTGTCGATAAATACACAGAACTTCATCGAAGTACGGTACATAAAACCATGAACCGATCTTCCTTCATTCAGCCTGGCCGATCGACCACAAGCACCAAGAATGTTTACCATTGTTGTACTGTTCCCTCTTATTCCTATCTTCATCATATTCCTAAACAACTTCATTGCACAGCCAGGACTCCCACCTCTCAAATACTCACTAATCATCAAATTCCAAGAAACAACATTTCTCTCAGGCATTGCATCAAACATGTCATGGGCAGTATGCAAATCCCCAACTCTTGCATAAGCTGTAACAATCGAATTCCAAGACACCAGATCCAGGGTCAACATTTCGTCGAACACCTTCCGGCCAAGCTCAATATGGCCACAACAGCCATACATATGAATCAAACTATTTCTCAAAACCATCACACAGTCAACCCCATTCTTGAAAGCCTGTCCATGACACTTCCGCCCAGAAGACCCACAGCCAATACTCGCACAAGCGCAAAAAAGCGAAAGAAAAGTGTACGTATCAGGCCGAAACCCATCACCAAGCCATTGAAAATACACAAATACAGCCTCTAGAGGATCTGAGCTAAGAGAATAAGCCTTAATTACTCTATTGATGCAGAAGGCATTGGGAACGTTTATAAGCTTAAAGATCAAAACAGTATAAACGATGTCCCCAAACTCCGATGCCTGCAATAGAACTCGGTTGGCCCAAAAATGGTGATTGAAAAGACCAGAGGTAATCAAATGGCCATGGATTTGAACTAATTCTCTCATGCTCTGACATGATTGAAGAAGCGAATGGCATCGGTTATGTCTAGGAGGATTTCTGGCGTCGAGTGAAAGATCTGGTTCTGCAAAAGAGCAAAATGGAGACGGACATCGATCAATGTATTTAGAGGGCGGAGGGAGGGAGGCGCGTGTGAAGCGAAAGAGTTGTCGGGAGTAAATTCTTGCCATTCATTTGCGGTATGACATTGATTTACTTTCACACAGAATTCTTCGTCTCCGTGTTCTTCTTCCACATAGTTGCCGCCACTATCGCACATTCGTCGTATGAATTGCTCTTCGGAGGCGATGCCTAATACGCTTTAAACGGCGTTTGACGGCGACGAACTGAAGGAGAATCGGAAGAGAATTTAAGAAACTCTTTAAAATTTATATATTCGTGAAAATTATCGTTCTTCGTATGAAACAAATAAATCTACGGTCATCTAAATTTTAGTAAATAAAAAACTAAAAACACAAATTATAAGAAATAGGATAAAATTATACATTTTCTTTGTTTAATAAATTCTTTATTTTTTTAATTGCGATTATTTGATTTTTAGGATTTAAATTTGGATAGTATATCTTTTAATTTTTTTCAATTTTATGTTTAATAGATTTATATTTTTTTTAATATTTTGTGTCTAATACGTCATTAATTTATTTAGTATTTTTAAAATTTAAGAATTTACGAATCTTATAAGAAATAAAATTCAATTTTTAAAAGCTTTTTTATTTAAAATTTATAAAAAGAAAAGTTTGTATCTATTCTTTAAAATAAAAAATTTGAGGCTAAAATGAAATTTTAAAAAATTTAAAGTATTATTAAAACGTAGTATTTTATTTTTTATTTTTTTTTATTTTTATAATTAATCATGAACTTGTAAAAAAATAATTAACGGAAAAAAACAGAAAAAGAAAAACCCTCAATTGCCGACTCTCCGACGTTTCGAAGCAGAAACTCAAACCGGGAAAAATTGAATCCAGCTAATGGTGCGAATAAGCCAATCGCTTCTGAAGGAAGCGGGCTCTGGTCTCACCAAAACTCTCTCCGAGATCCTGGTCTGCCCTCTCTCCAAACAACCTCTAAGGTGATGGTTCCATTTGAATTCATCATTTTTTCCTTCATTCTCCTCAATCTGTTGTGCATAATTTGGTTTCATTGTCTGTTTTGATCATTAGGTATTGCGAGGCGTCGAATTCTCTAATCAGCGATACGATTCGTGTTTCTTTCCCTGTAAGTACATCAACATCGGCTTCAATTGTGCAAAATATGAATTCCAGTATAATTCTTCGCCTATGGCCATTTTCTGTTTTTTCATTCTGATTTTCCTTTTCGATACTAGCTCTCGGTTCATTTTTTTGGTCATCTAGAGTGCGTAGCTGCTATTCGACTTGCTAGCGAAAGCTTACGTTAACTCTTGAGTCATATTAAGACCTACCTACTGGTAGATCAAGACATTCCTTGGTTTCATTAGTTTAATGAAGTATTTCTCAGTTTTTCTGGATTAGGTAGTAAAAATGGCTGTGGGAACCAGAAAGTAGTGTTCAAACCCTCCCTTCATCCGTGGAGTTAGGTTATATAGGTCATGTGCCTGTTTCTATTGTATGTTGTAATTTTACTTATGGTTGTGTTAGATAAGGGGCGGAGTTCCTTGCTTGGTGCCAAAGGAAGGAAGGATAATCGAAACTGACGATGGATTGAAAGGTGAGGATACCGTCGAGATTCCTCGAGAAAAATGAGCTATGCTTGTTTGGGAGCGGAAGACAATTTTTATTTCTTGAGCTGAATAGTGAGAATAGATGTCAACCTAATGGCACTACACCTGTGTGTTTATGCTTTGAAGTTTCCACTTTAGAATGATTTGAATGGTCTCATTTCCTGAAAATTTCTGGCGTTGCCCAATAAAATAGTCAGATCAGACTACTTGTCCATCTTTCTTTTGTACTCTTTTCTAGCGATTGGGGTAGGTTAAACAGAATATCTAATTTTTTCTGCTTAAAACTTTTGGGCTTGTGTTGAATTGTCTGAGGGTGAATCGTTTCTTTAGCTTTTACTGACATGGAAGGGCATCGTTGGATGATCATCTCTTTAGTTCTCGGAAAATAAACTTTCGTGTTCAGATCAAGTCAACCATGATCTCCTTTACATTGTTCTGTTTGGGTTAGGACACACGCCAGTTTGGTAAACATCGGGTTGTTCTATGTAAAAACACGGTGTGCATGGTATGGAACATGCTAAGGACAACGAAATTATTACTTATTATAGTTGATTACATGTTCGGCATGAATGTAAGTGGTTCATCATAGGAAAGTTTTTTTAGTTTATCTTGCATGTTCATCATAATCACAATTATGATGAAGAAAGTGCGTTCAATATTCAATAGTTATCAACTCAACGATAATTAGCATGTACTCTCTCGGGGTCGAAAGTTCAAATCTTTATGCCCACTTGTTAGCATCGTTAGATTAAGATTTCTTCATACTATTGTCTAGTGGTTGTTCACCAGTTGTTCCAAGCCTTCAATTTAGTCTTAGGTTTAAGTTGGACACCATTTCTCCAGATATTTTTTTGATCTATCTTTCTTTAGGTCCTATCTTAGGAGCACTTGCATATCCTTTTATGGGGACGCTGGCATATCTCAATCAAGTTTCCTTTATGAAATGGTTATCATTTTTATCAAGTTAGCCGATGGGGTATAGCAGCTTATGTGCTCCAGGCATTTGACACTATAACTTGAAAGGTCAAGTGTAGTAATCTTGTTTAGGTGCAACCACTGTCTTTGAAATTTGAGGGTCTCCTTTCTCAATCTAACTACCATTCCTCAAACACAATTACCCCCTACTATTAAAGCACTATAATCAATTATCCTTCTTACCTTTAACTGAATGGAGTGCAGGACGATATTCTCCTCCTGCTATAACTTCATTGTCCTCGGATTGTTTCCAGGTATCAAAGATGCATTATCATGTGGTGATGTTATTGATTCATGTTTTATGAAGAGGGCCAAGGAGGAAGGTTGTGAAACTTCAGCACATCCAACCTTGGATGATGCTGCTATGGAGAGGGAGTGGTGTTCTGTGTGTTTGTCAAACGTAATGGAGAGAAAGGTAGCGCAAATTCTTCCTTGTCAGCACGAGTTTCACAAGATATGCGTCGAGAGGTGGTTTCATGAATGCCAGAATCAGAAAACTTGCTCAATTTGTCGGTTTTGGGTGAGCGATGAAGATTGTCAACCAACAGAAGTGCTTACAGAGGAGATGGTAATATGGTCCACATCTTTACATGTTATCGATTACTAAACTGAACTGAAAGTTCTCGTCTATTTCCTCGGGTACCTAATAACCTTAGAGAGGGAGACAGAGAGAGTTCATGCGAGAAAACAATGGTTTGTGTTACATTCGGGAGAAATGCAGCACTATTAACTGGTATTGCAAATTCCCATTTTCATAAATATTTGTTCCAAACCGTATCAAATAAAATAAAGATATCTCGAGCAAAATAATATCAACCTCCGAAGTTCCTAATGCAGCATTTAAAGTTGGAAGGTATTTATAGAGCAAATGACAGGGAAAGTTTCCTAAAATACAATAACAAAAGATGGAA
Source organism: Cucurbita moschata (assembly GCF_002738365.1). Classification (NCBI taxonomy): domain Eukaryota; kingdom Viridiplantae; phylum Streptophyta; class Magnoliopsida; order Cucurbitales; family Cucurbitaceae; genus Cucurbita; species Cucurbita moschata. Next base: position 2,081,838 of record NW_019268531.1, read on the forward strand.
AGAAGAACCTTCAAGATAGAAGAACGTCAGTTGCAACCCAGCCTCCACAATATCCAACAAAAGCCAACCAACCTCTCTTGATTCACCTTGCAGAAACAAAAAGCCAAACCTTCTAGTTCTTACTCGAATCATCGTGTTCTCTCATCTTAGAACTCGAAGTACTCTGACCCCGAAGATATAAAGAAAAAACAAGCTGAGGGGCAGCCAGAGGGAAGCAAATCAAAATTCTCCACATTAAGTAACATGCCATCATCATTCATCACCAAAAACGAAAATCACAACAAAAAAGAACATGAACTTGAGAAACAAGTCATGCCAGCCAGCCAGCCAGCCAACAGCAGCCCACAAAACCATAAATGCATCCCTCCACCACAAAAGGAACTTCTGTCATAGTTTTTTTTTTTTTTCTTTTTTTCTTTTTTTCTTTTTTAAGTTTAAAAGTTTTAGTTTTTTCCTTTTTCTTTTTAAAATTGTTTCTCTTCTATAACTTCAGTTTACCAATTTACTTGGCATCAAGAGAAGAGAATTTTAGTTGTGCAAACCGTGTCGCTAACATCTCCTCACTTAATCTCTACAACCCACATCTAGTTTTCCTTCAAAAGGACATGGGTTCACAGCACAAACTTGGTCTAACTCCTTTCAGACGATGAACAATCCGGGCCGGCCTTGGTATTTACTTGGCCTGGACGATCATCACCACATGGCTGTGCCTGCATACTCAAATTTCCAGATGGCCTACGACTGTGGAGTGCCTCAACATGAACATCACCCTGTCCACCTTCAGAGTCCCTATGATTAATATTCTCTAGTGCAATACCTTGAACACCAGCTGCCAACATATCCTGATTGGAACTTACTGGGCTTAATGGGGCTGCAATATTAGGAACTTGACCAGGTCGAATAATCCATCTATCATAATCATTTCGCCTCCTTACTTTATCTCCCTACGAGGAAAAGAAAAAAAAAAAAACAGAAGTAGTTTATATATACGAGAATTAGAGAAACATGATTGTAAATTTTCCGTCTATTCCTATTCCTACTATAACTATTACATTTTAAGGATGCCAAACTAACTAACTTTCAGTGTTTTTTTCCCAACTTAGATAAGAAAATATAGTACTCCAAGACCCATTAAAATCTCCAGTTACAATTAGAGGAAAAGGGTTATTCAGGAGCTGATGTCTACTGACCTTTACTTCCACAAGAGTAGATGATTGCAATGCATCCAATATAGTTTGGATATTTTCAGTCAGACGTTTAACCTACAAAAGAGTTTTGAAATGACATACTCTTGAAGGATAAGAACAATATATGCACTCTGGTCATCAGAATTATTCATATTAACTTCCATTATAAGCAACATGATTTGGAAATCTAAAAAGAGGAAATGCCTATCTGCTGACAGAAGAAATTAACAAAAGTCATTCTTCACAATTATCTCAGAAAGCATAGAACTACCAACCTTGCAGTCATACATGCAAGTACATTTTTAAGGAAAGGAACTGCTTTCATCAAGGAGAATGGAAGTACAAATGAAAGAAAGAAAGGCATTTATTATGATGGAGAATGGAACCACCAATCTTTAAGAATTTTCACCCACACAGCGAAAACAGAATGAGACAGAACCTTGCTTAATACCTCATCCAAATATCCCAATCGACATGTTCTTAAAGATGATAAGTAGATAGTGAGGTCTATAATAACCCTCAACTTCATCTAACATATAGGCCGTGTAGGCCTTCCACATTCTCTTAATGAAGTATTAGAAATGAATTTTTCAAGACTTGTCACGAAGCCAATCCTAAAACCCTCAATGTCAATTATAATCATGATCGAGTCAACTTGACCCATATGGTAATATCTCATAATAACATTGAACATCTTGAGAAAATCACTCTTAAAATGTCCCACCACTCACATTTAAATGCAATATCATCACATATCTAGAACTCTACGAGTACAATTAGGGGATACCTAGAACTCAATGAGAGTATTGATAGGTGATATCTTGAGAATACTAGTATAATATTAGTAAGTGCATAGTGGTTGTTAGTTAGGAAGACTTGGTTATAAATAGGGAAGTTAGGGATGTTATGCAGAGAGGTTAATTTTGGAGATAGCACAAAGTGGGACTTGGGAGAGACATAGCCCTCTCAAAAGGCTATGACGTTGTAATTTCTCTTTCAATATAGCAATAACAATTCTACATTGTGTTTCTTGTTATTGGGATCCTAGATCCTAACAAACTCATCACTTCCCAATGTCAACATTTGCATTCATATCCTACCAAACATGTCTTGACATAAAATTCTTGTAAAATAAAACATGTATGCCATATTTAACCAATGCTGTCTGGCAAAGCTCATATTCCACCAACCCAAAAAATGTGGAGGCGCACATAATGAAACATGGTTTATTAAATGAAAGGAAAAATGACATAACAACCTATAGGGAAGCAACAAAATATTAACACCTATTGTGAGATCCTCCCTCGGTTGGAGAGGGGAAGAAAACACTCCTAAAGGTGTGGAAATCTCTCCCTAGTGGACACATTTTAAAACCTTGGGGGAAAAACCCAAAGAGGACAATATATGTGCTAGTGGTGGGCTTGGACAGTTACAAATGATATCAGAGCCAGATGGGGCAATGTGCCAACAAGGACGATGGGCCCCCAAGGGGGTGGATTGTGAGATCTCACATTAGTTGGATAGTGGAAGAAAGCATTCCTTAAGGGTGTAGAAATCTCTCCCTAGTGGACGCGTTTTAAAACCTTGAGAGGAAACCTAGAAAGAAAAGCCCAAAGAAGACAATATGGGTTTTGGCTGTTACATCCATACTTGATTAATCATACGGTACAGCTATATAAAATTTTGAACTCCTAGTGCCATCAAACAGAAAACCTGTTCTAGGTGCCAAAACTATGCTGCTATAAATTGATGTCGTTAATCAGAACCAATATTTTAACTGGGCAGCTATTTCAGTTCTCCACCGATGCTATTTTCTTCAATCGTTCGCTGTACGTGGTTTTTTGTTGTCTTTTTTTTTAGACATGTCATTGACATTGTTAATAAATCAAATAAGTCCAGAGGCAAAGAGTTCCAAGAACGATTCCACAAGTTTCAATGGCAGGACTTTTCTTTGAAACAGTTTCACATGCACGCACAGAGTGGGAAGTAAAGAAAACATTACAAAAACAATTTTTTCAAAAAAAATATTAGCAGAGAAAAATATGCAAAAGACAGGGCACGAGGCAGAAAATACCAGGACAATGAAGGTCATCATGTCATCATCGTCAAGAAAAAAAATAATTATGCATTCTTGTTGAAATCCTGAAAGCAACTCACCTTGCTGAAGGTTGCTATTAGTCTAACCGGAACCCAGCCATCTTCATCCATTTTCTGCCTCAAGAAAGTGTCTTTTACTAAATTTTCACCACTGCAGTTCAAAAATATAAGGTGCAATCAGCACTAAAAGTAGGATCATAAGAAAAAGTAGAAAGCTATCACAAATATAAGGTGCAATCACCACACAAATATAAGGATCATAGGAAAAAGTAGAAAGCTATCACATCAAATATACCTAAAGTAGTATTCTATCTGACTCACTATCATAGCATACAACTGAGGATCTGGGCCATGAAAAAACATTGCATTGGGTGGTATTGGAGCGACAAAAGGTACACCTCTAAGAGCCTCTGGAGGAGGGGGAGGAGGAGGAGGAGGACCAATATACACCACTGGAGGTACAAAATCTACAAAAAAATTCATGCATTAGGCAAGTTCACATGAGAAAAACCAAGAAACCTCAGAAAAAAGTAGAGCCTACCAGGGAAGGGTAGGGGACCCCCAATAGGCCTCATTGTTGGAGAAGAAATAAAGCCAGTGGTATTAGGAGGTGGAGGTGGAGGTGGTCTAATAAACCTGTGAACCACTCTATGAGGTTGTGCATTAAAATTTCGGTTTGAATTCCAATCTTGATTTCCACGATCATGATCACGCCTAGAACTATAGTTATGATGATGGGAATTATCACCACGTGGATGTGAACCACCACCACGACTCCGAAATGAACTACGTGGTTGTTGATGACCATGATCATTATGTGATTGTGATGATATAAATGCAGTTCTCTGTGTCTGATCCCTCGAAGAACTGTTAGGAGCTGGATCGATTACAGGACTTGAAGGAGCAGACTGCTGAGAGAGGGCACTGTTATATGAACTATTTGAACCATTGCGCCTCAACGATTTCTGCCGCGAAGTTATTGGATGAGTAAGAGTTGAATCAGGATTAGGACTAACGTCATTATTACCTTCTTTGTTTGATGATGATGATGAAGTTCCAGTCCCCTATGTGCAAAAGGAAAAAAATAATAATAATAATTAGTAAAATATCCCTTAATTCAACATATAACGAATAACTAATGTAGTGAAAACTCTAGCTATCCCCTGTCCGACACATTTTTTTGTTGATTTCTTAACCTGTCTGAGCATCGGCGTAAAATATCCCACCACAAGCTGGTTAATGTTTCTCAGCGTATCCAAGGTACTCATAAAGCTCATTCAAAATTAAACATTATTTTCCGTATGCATACTAATTTTAGAAACAATTGCTTGAATCTATTCATAAACATATCACCTTTTTGTTCGAAAACAGAAAACATTAGCTTAATCGTGGAGATAAATTGCAGAAGTTTTAACATTTTTTCCTGCAAACAAACTAAATGTATCCTTTTCGTAAAGTTGATAGAACATACCTGCACGCCAGCGGATCCATCACCTAAACTTTTAATTGAATCCGAAGATGATTTAGGTGTGCCCTTGGCAGACTCCGACAAAGCAGGCCAAGACACAGCCCCCATGACAGGCCCAGCCTCAGTTCCATTAGCGAGTTTATTCCACACTGGCTTCTTTCCGGCATTGGCGGACGACCCATTCCCGCCATCGTAACACTCACCCACTGGCTCTTCAGACGTAGCAGAAGAAGAAGAAGTAAATGTTACAGGTTCAACAACAGTAGTCGAAGATACAGATGATGAAACAGCCGTCGCGGTGTCTAGTTCACCGCGAACAATCTGGTTCCACGGAGAAGACACCGTGCGCCCACCAGAGCGACGTGATGATGATTTGGGGCTGCTGCTATTACTCTGTCCAGAATTACGAGAAGAATGATCGGCACTCGATGCCGTCACCGAATCAGCATCAGGTAAAGTAGAAGCAGCCATCGCAAATTAGCAATTAGGGTTTCTTTCAGACGGCAGTAAGTAGCTTGATCGACGGCAAACAGGACAAAGCGAAACAAAATTAAGCAACAGAATCAAAAGCAAATTACTTCCTTCTTACAAGAATTCATGAACAAAAGGAGCCGGAAAATCTTCCTCTGAAGGATTTCCAAAAGCTTGAAGGATCGGATCGCAGAGAGAAAAGGAAAAGAGGCGTAGGTCAGTTGGAGAGTGGGAAGAGGGACTAAGAAACAGAAGGTTTCTCTGTCTCTAAAAATGCTTCTCTCTGTCCTTCGGATGCCTTTGCCAGGGTTAGTTCATGGTTACTTCTGAAATTACTTTAATGCCCTCGCTTCCCCGCGTGCGCGCGCCAGGATGGGCTTTCACGCTCTGGCCCATATGGAAATAAATCTTTCCATTTTAATTATTTATTATAAACAATATATTGTATTTTCGTATGGAATTATTTTCTTTTTGTTTCCTTTTTTGATTAAAAATATTTCAAGATATTTTTTTTATATAAAATAAAATAAAATAAAAATATGACTTATATTTACCGTCATATTAAACTTATAAGTAAAATTTATTTTTTTAAAAATTGTATTTCAATAACGTCTCCTTCCCTTTATGGCATTTTATTTTATTTATTTATTTTAAACAACTTATAGTCACTCACGCTTACAACATTATTTAATTTTGATTTAAAAGTATTTTGAATAAAATGTGCAACCAATCGAGAATCTTATACTTTCCAATAAAAAGCTGGTGCCTATACAAAAAGAATGGAAACAAAATAAATAAAATAAAAATGAATGACTAAGATTCCTCAAATATATATATATATATTATTAATTTTTTAAACAGATTAAGAAAGAAAATTAATATTTAGAATATATATATAATATATATATATATTTCCTTTTTTTGTTTAGTAAACAGTAATATTTATTGTGATAATAATGGTACATACCATATTTTAATATGGCTTCAAATGGAATTAAAGTGAAAAATTATAATGGTATCCGAGTAATCATATTGAATAAAAAAAATTAAAATTCCCACTGAGTACACTTTAATACTTGTACATTTAAAACAAAAAAATAACAATAATAGAAACGTTAAACACCGAGAGAGAATAATTCCTAATTAGATAATAATAATAGCAAATAATAAAATAACAAGTAACTCCAATCCAAACACAGTTAACTATTTCTAAAAGAAAATATTGCTATAAATAAGCTCTCAATTATATATATATATATATATATATATATATATATATATATATTATATGAGATCTCACATCGATTGGAAAGGGAAACTAAGCTAGGTCTCGATGGAAATGGATTGTAAGATCAAAAACAAAACATTCTTTACGAGGGTATAAAAACTTTTCCCCAACCGACAACATTCTAAAAACAACATTCTTTATGAGTGTAAAAAATTTTCCCTAGCAAACGAAAATACTTTTCTCTAATAGACGTGTTTTAAACCCCTTAAGCGAAAGCTTGAAAGTGAATGTCCAAAGAGAACAGTATCAGCTAGCAATAGACTTGAAAGAGAATAATATCAACTAGCAATAGGCTTGAACGGTCACCGAACAAACGTCCCCTGGATAAAGCAACCAAATTTTCAGTAAAGATGCAGAGAATTTTGTACATAAAAATGCAGGTTTCCAGAGCCCAATCTTGAAAGATGAAGGTTCCAAAAAAAAAAAAAAAAAAAGGGTGAGAAAAAGAATAGACTCAAAAGAAAGGGAGATGGAAAATAAAGTTCATAACAAGATGCGCCAACCACAAGCTGTATACACAGACAGGCACATTTTATGCAGTCAAGTATTCAAAAAGTTACAAGTACCATATGCAAAGTTATTCCATTTGACATCATCATTTATAGAACAAACCATAAGAAGTCTTGGGAAAAAAAAGGGAGAAAAGAAAAAGAAAAAAAAAAAAGAAAAAGGCCTTCATGATGGAGCACAGCAGCTGCAACCAGCATCCAAAGAAGGTCAGTCTCTCTAAATTAACAATGAAGAAAGATCAGAGAGCATTTTTACTTCCTTTGCAGAACCATTTTTACTCGTCTTCTCCTCCCAGATGACTCAAGGTTTTCTGCCTCCAAGGATGGATATCTAACCAACTGAGGGGCACCACCATGGGGAAGCATCATATCAAGATTCTCCATGGTTGAGTACATATCATCACCAAGGAGGAGAACAAAAAGGAAATAAATTCAAGTAACAAACGTCGCCGATAAAAGAAAATGTTCAGTATTTTGTAACTTCTTAGAGTTGTTTCACTTTTTTACCATCATTTTGCCTCCTTATTCGTCATAGTTTGCCTCCTTTACCGAACCACACGAGAGAAAAAAGATTCATCGTGCATCAAGAAGGCCTCCATATTTAACAGAAACCAGTTTCATAACTTATCTCCTTAGTCTCTACTACCCATATCTACTTTTTTTTTTTTTTTGTCCTCATAAAAGACATGGGCATCAGCATGTACAAGGTCTAATTCCTTGCCGAGAAGGAGTGATCCAAACCTGTCTCAATATTTGGCTTGCCTGTACCTGGCAGCTGTGACTGGGTATTAAAATTCCGAGGTGATCTACTTTGCAGAGTCTCGACATAAAAATCACCCCGGCCTTCCGTATTGCTACCGTTATTAGTCTCTAACGTGATACTCTGAACACCAGCAGCCAGCATATCTTGACTGGAGTTTGCTGGGTTTAATGGGGCAACGACATTAGAAGTTTGAGTTGAAGGGAGCATTATCCATCTACTATAATCATTTCGCCTCCTTACCTTATCCCCCTAAGAAACAGTAATTCAAATACAAAATCAGAGAATGATACGAGCCTTTACTTTCTTTTATCTTGTTACACTGGGAATGCAAACTTCTTAAAGCATCAGTGGTGCTCAATTACCCTTTTTCAGGATGTGTTTTGACAAGTTTAATTCTACAAACTTAGACCAAATCACCAGATACTTGAAGAGGCCACTCAAGCCTCCCAATTATATACATGATTAAAATTCATTTACCCCTCTACCACCCACACACACACAAATAATAATAATAAATAAATAAATAAATAACACCCCACAGTGAATAACTAAATAAATTGAGAATCCATGACTAACCTGTACTTCCACAACAGTAGATATCATCCTCAAAGCATCCAATATCACTGGGATATTGTCAGTAAGTGCTCGAACCTGCAAAAAAGTAAAAAATGATATAAAACCCCTGCAGGAGTGTATGCACCCTCATTAACACAATAAGCTCAAACACTTTTGTGATAAGCATCCTCATTTCACACTCAACCAATCCATAAGATGCATCAAAAGAACCTATTTGATTTTTTTTCTAGGAAAGGGTAGGAACTTTATAGCAGCAAAAGACAGCCTAAAGGCCTAGGGTAGAGGAAACCATAACGAAGCCTCATAACTAGTGTGCATTAACAACCCATCTAACATACTTACAGAGAACGTTCAATCCTAACTTCAGATATATACGCTCACATGTCACAGCTGCACCTTCGAAAAAGAAATTTGCAAAACAGAAAAAAAGAAAAATCTACACGCTTCATTAAAGTAATGGATCAGCCTCACATTGAACCTTCATGGGAGGTGGCTGACTAAAAATAGGGATTCTATTATTTGGGTGCTTGGTCGCTTAGGTACTTCTTCATCTCAGTCATTGTTCAGGTACCTCACTAAGACTATGAAGCTATTTGGCAACCCACGTTGGCACCACCTTAAAAAAAGGAAATCACAAACTTTGTGGCTGGCTTCGCTAATGACTCTTATTTGGGAGTTTGAATAGGAGAGGAATAGAAAAATATTTTAAAAATCTTCTAGATGATTTGAACTATAACCGCCCAAGCCCACCGCTAGCAGATATTGTCCTCTTTGGGCTTTTCCTCAAGGTTTTAAAATGCGTCTGCTAAGAAGAGGTTTCCACAAGTTTACAAGGAATGTTTCATTCCCCTCTCCAACCGATGTGAGATCTCACAAGTTTACAAGGAAGACAAGCCTCCTAAAATGATGGGAACATAAAAAGGAGAAAATGTTAAAAGCCAACAGCAAAGAGATAACAATTACATCACGTTTGACACAGGCAAATTTTTATGGATAAATGTACAATTCGGTTCACTGCTCAAGTTAGATTGAGATAGTTCCTAATACAATGAAGCTTCTTCAAGCTCCGAGTGCTCCTTTCCACTAAACTAAAGTAAACTAAGTTGCTGCGTCTGAATGAATATTTGTTGTGCTACTTAATTAAGCTTCAAATTGGATCGCCCTAGAGTCTAGATAGACCTCACATTATACAAAACTATCTTAATAATACAAATCAAAGGATGTCCTTATGAACTCATGGTGGTAATAGAAGGTTCGAATGATTCCTTCCCCCCTCCCTATTGCAATTCCTCTTTTGGTGGAATATACTAAACTGTTTCCTATAAAAGGAAAAAGAACAAAACTAGTAAACAAACAAACCAGTATTAGCCCTGGGTTTTCTTTTTTCGTCCTAATAAGAAACATGAAACATCAATAACAATTTCAAGATAACTTTTAAATTAAAACAACATTCTAATTATTAACTTATAAGCATAGGAATGATGGCTGAACTAAGCAACAGACTTTCTTGTATCCTATGGATTATTGCTTTTTAGTAAATCACATTTACTCAAGAAGTAGAGGCTAAGAGAGACCCATAACAGGAAAATGAGCACCATACTATCATTCAAGAATAATGAAAATTTGGGTTATATACAGTAAATAATAAATAATAAAATAGTAGAAATGATGTAATTATCATCAGGAATATGAACAACAAATAGAAATTGAACCAAAAAAATAAAAACTCAGATCTCAGCTCCCTTAATTACCCACCATTTTAAAGCCTGCTACTAAATGAATTGGAACCCATCCATCTTCATCCATGTTCCCTCTCAAGAAAGTATCCTTTATTAAGTTCTTACCACTGCAATTAACAAATTTAAGGTGATGCTGTTAAAATTATTTCAAAATGCCAATACAAGACAAGGATGATAAGAAAAATATAAATTTAGTAATCTGTTAAACATATATGACAAGAAAAACACCTGAAGTAGTATTCTATTTGATGGACTATCTTAGCATATAACTGAGGATCTGAAGTAGGGTAAAACACGGCATTAGGTGGCATTGGAGCCATAAAAGGTACACCTCTAAGGGCCTCTTGAGGAGAAGCTGCGACATATACCATTGGAGGTCCAAATTCTGCAAATAGATTCAAGCTTGAACAAGTTCACATGATAAAAACCATAAGCCTCATAAAAAATAAGGTAGAATTTACCATGAAAAGGTATGGGACCCCCAAGAGGCCTCATAGATGAAGGAATAAATGTGGCAGTACTAGGAGGTGGTGGAGGCCTTATATATCTTTGAATAACTCTCTGAGACTGTCCATAATTTCGATGGGGATTCCAATCATGGTTTCCACGATCTTGATCACGCCTAGAACCATGACTGTGCTGGTGAAAACTGTCACCACGTGGGTAACCAGACCCACGACTCCTAAAGTTACGTTGATGTTGATAATTATGATCATTGTGTGATTGTGAGGCAAATGAACTCCTTTGAATGTGGTCCTTCGACGATGGATTATTTGGAGTAGTATCAATTATAGAACCTGAAATTGTCGACTGTTGAGAGGCACCACCACTGTATGAATTGCCAACACCACTACGCTTCATTGGCTTCTGACGATGAGTTGGGTTTGGATTCGGATTCGGGTTCAGATTCAGAATAGGGCTTGCAGTACTAAATTCTTTATGTGGTGAGGATGATGGATTACCTATCCCCTGGTTACAAAATGCAGAGAGATATATGAAAGTTCGATGTTATTAATGACATGTATGAGCAAAAATTAGTGAAACAACAATCAATTATCAATAAACTTATTCCCCGTTTGTAAAATGTTTTAAAAAAAACACTAAAAAAGGATAGCAGATAACCATGCATGTCTTTGTTCGAAACATAGTGAATTGACCAAATGAAGAATGCATTACAAAGAATAAAAAAAGGTGGCAGAGTAACATCGTCTAGCTTAATCGATAATGTCAAATATTTATAATTGCTACTACCTTCAATCAACAAGCAAAGAATAGCATAAGCTTACTTCTAAGACCCTTTTACCCTAACTCTAACTTCTTCCCCAAGTAAACATATCCGAGCCTTTCTACTGTCTTTGATCCTAACGAAAACAACAAATAGGATGGCCGAGATACTGAAGTGGATCATTCAAAACAGAACATATTCTGGATTCCAAATAAAAATAAATAAAAAAACATTGTAAATGATCGCGTAGATGGAAAGACTGCTGCAGTTAAAAAAAATAGTCTGAGCAACTGAATATTTAAACTTTAAGCACGCATCATTAGTTAACAAGACTGACTAAAAACTACGCTACAAAATGAAGGGTCAGAACCTGGCATGCAGGGCCAACAGATCCATCAGCTGAGCCTTTCGGTGATTCCGAAGACGATTTGATTGAGAACCGAGTAGACTCCGATAAGGCTGGCCAAGATACAGCACCCATAACAGGCCCTACCTTCGCGGCCCCATTAGACAGCTTATTCCAGGCGGGCTTATTTCCCGCATTGGATTGTGACTCATTCCCACTATCTGATATCTCTCCAACAGGTTCTTCCGCAACTAAAGAAGAAGGCGAAGGAGAACACGGTTCGACAATAGCCGTCGTAGATGTCATATTCGATGGAGAAGCCGAAACAACTGCTGGGATTTCCAGCTCACCACGCACAATCTGAGTCCACGGCGACGACACTGGGCGAGTGGCGCGGCGAGGTTTAGGGCTGCTTATATTTTGGCCGGAGTTACGAGAATGGTGGGCTCCGGTAGGCGTTGCAGGGCTGTCATCGGGTAGATTAGGAGCAGCCATAAGAATGAACGGAAAACAAGAAGAAAAACACCACGAGTTGGGGTTTTCTCAGCCCGAAGTCCGTTGATCGACGAACAGAAGGAGTAAATGTACTAAAGCAATCAAGAAATTTCCCTCCAGTTAAAAAACAGCAATCAGGAGACAAAACGAAGGGAATCCTAAATGTGAAGAGTTTCCAAAAGTTTCAGCAATCAGATCACAGAAAGAGAAAGAGAGAGACGAGAACGAAGGCCATGCCGGAGAGCAGGGGAGCGGGCTCAGAACCAGAAATCTCTCTCTCTCTCTCTCTCTCTCTCTCTCTCGGTTGCTTCCCACTAGAAACTCTTCAGGATACCTTGCCCTGGCTGGTTTATGTGCATACAATTACGATAATGCCCTCATCTGCTATTTTGCCCTTGCGCTATCGTGCGCCTATTTGGCCTCCATTCGACTTCCCTCGGCCCAATTTGATCGATCAAATTAGGTTTGTGAATTGTCTCTTTAATCCTTGGTCTTAAATACAGTCATTTTCTTTTTTATTTATTACCGTAAGAAATTTTATATTATTGCAACAATAATGATGATAATAATAATAATAACAAAATTTAGGAATGGAAATTTCTAGCAATTTATGTTAGAAATTACCGAGTATTACCGAGTATGATCGATAAGGAATTCTAGTTTTGCTTTCAGCTTTCTCTCAAAAGGCCTCATATTAATGGAAATAGTATTTCTCACTTATAAATCCACGATCTTCCAATAAATTAATCAATGTGGGATTCAATATATCGTATAGATGTCTTAACGAACATTATATATATACTTAAATTGACATTATCGTCCTAAATTGAATGGAAAAAATCTGTTTAAACAAATAACAGAAAATGATGAAAATATATGATTATTTAAAAAATAAAAGAGATATATATTTTGATAGAAAGATTTAAGACATTAAATGATTTTAATAATTAAAAGAAACCAATATGATACACAATATCACATATTATACGAAAATTTTAAATAAAATTAACAATATGATTAACTAATATATATATAATATATATACCCCTTGTACTATATTCACTATTTATTATTCTAATTAATCTATACTTTATTTTCAATAATTAAATTAAAATACTTTTCGTCGGCGATCGCCGGGAGCGGGCATGGACGACGGTAATTCCGACAACTTGGCCGTTCCCGCCATGATGACTATTATTTCGTCACGTTTTCAAAGACGACACTCTAAATCCGGTCTTCTCCATTTCTATCATTGAGGTATACGATACTCGCCTTCTACTTTTTTCTTAGAAATTTCGGTGGACGGAGAAACTTTCAAATCTCTGTGTAACTGCGATGAAACTGCAGAATATGGAGGAGGAATGCGGCTTCTATGCGTGGTTCTGTAGCATTATCCTGGCCGAGTATGTTTGGCAGCAGAAAACACGATTTTCTGGTCCTAATCTTGTTGAGGTACTCGCCTAATATCCATTTCTCTTGAATTCGTCTCAATTGAGGTCCGCTGAATGTAAATAATCAGTTTAGTTAGGGTGATATGCTTGATTATGTTATTGCGGGGAAATGTAATGGCTAGGGTGACTCTGTGACCTCTGAATTGGTTGCAGCTCGGTGCTGGCACTTCGTTGCCTGGATTGGTTGCGGCTAAATTAGACGCTAATGTCACATTCACCGATGATGCTAATAGAGTGAAGGTATTGCTTCGTCTTAGTTGCTTTGCCTGAAAATGTAAGTTTCATTTCATGCGCCAATAGTCAATAGCTATGTTAATTGGAGCACCATGGGCAGTTAGATGCTTGATCTGAGGCTGATTCTTCAATCTTCAGGTGCTGGATAATGTTAGGGCCGTAGAATCAAATTGGGATTCAATTACCTCTCTACTTTTGCATCTCTGTTTATCGAATTAAAATGAGCTGAAACTTGAGTTTGATGTTTGTCGGGAAGCATTTGATGATCCCTGTTCTTCCGTGGCCGTTCTTCTCCAAAGTTCACCGGTGGGTCAGTTTCTATAACAACAATCTACCACAATCGCAGGTAACTTGATAATTGATAATATTTTCTTACATGATGGGAAAGAAGGGGAAATTGGCAGTGCTGGTCACGATGGTTTTGACTGTGACTATTATCATTATTATCATTGTTTTCTACCTTTACCAATTCACTGTTATTCAAATTGTGTTGTGGGTACCATCCCATTGAGTTCTTGATGGTCACATGGGTATTGAAGTGTGAAAAGCTTGTTGATGGATTTGTCTTCATGCTATATCGAAGAAGGCATCAAAGCTGCATCAATTGGCTGAGATTGTTCTCAATGGGGAACCAGTCAAGGTAACAAAATGCATTTATTAATAAGTAGAAGGCTTTTTTTTTCTCTCTTAGCACACCATTTATTAATATTTGACCCCTTGATCGAAGATTTTACATCTTAATATGTTGAGTTATACTCAGTTTGACATACATGGAAGTAATATATTCCCGTTCCCGGTCTGTTTTAGGTGTTCTGGTAATTTTAGGTCCAATGGCATGTGGTTGAAATTTGGAGGGAACCATTTTGAAAACGAGTGCATTCGTGCAAGTTGAAACTTTAATTATGCATAACTTGTATGGAATGAAATACCTGATTTTGGGAGTTCAACTACATATATATGAACAGGAGATATTGTGCATTACAAACCATCAATTAGCTTACAGTTTTGTTTTCATCCTTTCGAGGATGCATCTGTTATCCCTTTGCATAATTGTGGGTCCTTAATGCGGAGTTGGACAATGTTTATCGCCGTCCCCTGAGGCAGTGGCATGCGAAATTGCCGGCAGGTGTCAGCTGAAATAATAAACGTTGTTACTGTTCTTCATCTGCCGACAAATCTGCCGGGAGAGGGGGGAGAGGAGTTGAATCAAGAGTAATTTGGTTGTTTTGTTGTTGCCAAATCTATGATTATATTACTTTTAGGACTTGCTTATTAACTTTTATTAATTCATGACCCATTAGTCCTCCCCCACCCTGAAAAAAGATGGAAGTTGGTTAACTTGTTGCCTATTTATGGCATCAATTTCTCACTCTACATTTGCCTTGACAATTGGATCATTCATAATGACTGTCCTGACTCGACTTCTTGCCTGTCGGGGTTTTCTGCACAAATTTTGATTGTTTTTAGGTGTCTTGAGCTGTAACGAAGTAGCTTATATCTGAATCCTATTAGATTCTTATCCATAAAGTTCAGTTATGTAGGTGGTGGAGCATCACAATAAAGGGAACTTTATCTCTAATTGGAGACATATGAGAATAAAGGCAAAAATAAAGGCATTCCATTAGTGGAAATATATGAGAACACATTTGTACCGTGATTTCAACAGTACTGAATACAAGCTAGCTATGGGTACTTTACTCCCATTGCAAACAAAACGCACACAGCTATTAGGAGTAGCTCTTAGTTCACTGCCCTACAATTCTTCCTGATCTCTTGACCTCCAGTGATGCTACTCATCTTGATCATAGAATTAACAAATGCACGGTTAAAAGCTTCCTTTGAACTTGCAAACTTATAAACAAGATTCTTGGTCTTAGGAAAGTTTAGCAGAGCTTGGTCAGAAGAAAACAGGGCCTTCTTTTGAAGTATCAGTCTATAGTAATTGTTGTCAAATGTGGTTGAAGAAGTATCCATGTAAGCACCAGCATTTTTAGCCTTGTTGTTTACTGGGCATGTGTTTCTTAGACTTGCTGCAAAGGACGGATTCATCTCAGGGTCGACGTTGCTGGCTGGACAGAAGTTGCGAATTCTACCTTCAAAGGATGAGCAATGAGCAAATCCCAAGGTGTGTGCTCCTGCATCATATAACATTGACAATGCTTATGTTTACACTGAATATTCTCTGATTCTTATGAAAAATTTGTATACATACTATGCCAAACTGCTGACGTTGTGTTAGTACTTGAAATTTTCATCCTGAGTTTGTATTTTTATGTGGTTTACCTGAAAGAGCCACTAGGTCGTCCAAGGACAATCCCCTTTGGGAGAAGCTTTGTTGCAGCTGAGAAATGTTGAACCTTGGAGATGGCAATTGTATTGTTTCACTAGCCTTTGATATCCTTCCATCCTTTCTCCCTTTGGGAACATCCCATGTTGGGCCTCCAGACTGTAACACATTCACACACAAAATTATACCATTTTTCAGAGATAAAGGTGTTGAACTAAGGAAAAAGACCATTGAATTATATGGTTTCTTACAAGCACAACTGCATCCCTTGCAGCTAGAGCCACAATATCAGCACAAGAGACAACACCGGGGCAATAGGATTCCAGTTCTTTCTTTGCGTTGTCGATCACGAAAAACGAGTGCAAAGACAAATTAGGAGGCCCATCTTTCTCAGCTTTGTTGTTCCCTACTGAATTCAGCAGTACAGATGCATCACAGCCCTTCACCCAAGCAAACAAAACCAGGTTAGTTTTGTCAAACACAAAGAAGTTTAAACGTGTTGAGAATTCTAAAGAGAATACCCTTATAAAACAGTCATGAAAGTGCATCCGGAGGAGTCCCGCAGGGACAGTCTTGTCTTTGTAAGCTGCACTCTTGACAGCTTTATTAACGATGAAGTCAACACCTGGACATGTCTTCTCGTAGTAGTCTAAGCTCAGTGAACTCCCCAAAGGCAAAACAGACAGCAAAAGAATTGCAAAGTGCGAGAATACCACAGCAAATGAGGCCATGACCTACAAATATAGGTACGAAAGCTACACTCTTATCTTCGCTCTTATCTTAGTAAACGAAGCAAGTCTTGGTCCATTACCGTTAAGATTGTGTGTTATTTATAGAAAATGAAAGGTGATAGAAGAGTTGCAATACGCCGTGACATGATAGCGGCCCCAGACGTTGAACAAATGCAAATAATGACGAAGTGATTCTGAAGCAATGCTGATCCAACAACATGCACGACACTGGCTGCTGTTGCTCCTTGAACCTTCAACTTTCGGACTTAGGGAGTGGGACAACATCATGCCAAAATTTTGGTAATAATTATGTTTGCTTTGAATGAAAGATCGGGAAACCCAAAAGGGTTATACCCTCCTCTTGTTGCTATTGAGTTTCCTTTACTTCAAAAGGTAGCTCGAGAGGCCAGGATTTCTTCGTTTACAAAGTAAAAGGTATGCTACAGTTCCCTTGAACTTTATTTAAATTATTAAACGGTATCCGATGCTAGGATAGTTGACCGTTCACTTACATTACGACTTACCATATTTGTTCTTTTATTGAAGTCAAATATATTGTAGTCATTTATTGTTCTTACCGGTTGTTGTTTTCATATTAATTTATAATTTACCATATTTGAAGATTATAAATAAGAGAACTCTTACCCACCAAAATGGCGTGGTTTCAGCAAACATTTACCTTCATTTTTTTTTTAAACCAAAGTTTGAAATATTTATATTTGAGATAGAAAAATTATAGATCATTTTTAGAGAGACATTGTATAACTGCCTAAGTCCACTGCTAACAAATACTATCCACTTACGGTTTTTAAACACGTCTAATAACGAGAGATTTTTAAGTTTCGTTCCCCTTTCTTGAGATCTCACAAACCAACCCTCTTGAGAGCCAGTGTCCTCGCTGGTATATCGTCTAGTGATGATTCTAATACTATTTATAATACCTCAAGTCTACTACTAACAAATATTGTCAGTATTGATCAGTTATATATCCGTGTTAGATTTAGAGTTTAAAAACGTCAGTAGAAAAATTGTTGCATAACAAAAATTAAGAAAAAATCCATTGGTACGGAGAGTAAGAGTAAATTCATTGATAATGAAGGAAAATGATTAATTATCCCAAAGATTAAAAAAAAAAACCATATTATAAAAAATTGAAGGGTCAAAGATCAAATAATATTTTAATCCTATATATTAAGAAAATGAAAAGGGTAAAATGGTAAAAGGGTGAAAACTACATTTGACCAAATATTTTATTTTAATTTTTGCATTTGCATGAATCTAACTCATCAAATTATAACATCTTAATTTAAAATTAGTAATCTGTTGTGAAAGTAGGTAGTTGGGATAGAGCTTTCCAGTTTGTTTATTATAGCTTCATATTTAAGCTTAATTAGTAATAATTAGAATAAATAAATAAATTACTTAATTTGGGTGCCATTATTTGAACCTAGACATCTCTTCTAATCAAATCATTACGAGGAAATATAAAGTGTTTGACATCAATTTATGGGCCCACAAAGTAAATTTTGCTAGGATAGTTGGGAGTGAGTCCTACATTGACTAATTTAGGAACTGGGTTTAGGTTTACTGAAGAATACTATCTCTATTGGTACGAGATCTTGTGTGGAAGCTCAAACCAAAGCCATCAGAACTTATACTCAAAGTAGACAATATCATACAATCGTGAGAGTCTGATTCCTAACAAATTTACATTAATAGTACATACATGATATATATATATACACGCACACATACAAAGTTTATATTGAGTATTGATTTTTTTTTTATGTATATATATAAAATAAATTCCTTTAATTATATATTAAAAGAAGTGACCAAGAATTTTTTTTTATTAAAAAAAAGAGAGATCAAAATATATTTTATTAATTGAATTTGAAATGTAATTTAATCCATGATTTATTGGCAAATAGTGATAATTTACTTGGCACTTTCTTAACAAATAATATTTAAATAATTTAAAGTAAAGAATATCATTAATTTATTAGAGAGAGGATTGACTTTTTAAAAATATAAAATGAAATATAAATATTTTATATTTAGCCAAAACAATTTTGAGCATGCATCCAATCCCACATGGGCATTGGTATTCGGAATATTTAACCTAATTACTAAAATTACTATTAAATAAAATAAATAAAACGGTTTATTTTTAAAAACAAAGTAATATTAAAGAGAAGATTGACTTGTTATTATTATCCGTATATATAATTTTTTTTTCATATAAAAGGGAAGAAATTGATTTTTAATCTAATTAAAACAAATAAAGCTGTTTATTTTTAAAATAAAATACACGAAATAAACAATGAAAGTCAAACAACAGACAAAATAGCAAGAAGGACAACAGAGAGACAGGCAAGCGGGTTTAACTGCGTCGCATCACCCGTCCCAATTCCCGGCGATGACTGCGTGCTGTTGCTTGTTTTAGGGGTAGAAGGTGCCGGAGGAGAGTCGCCGGACGGTGATGGTGCGTCGGCCGGCGGAGAGTTGGATGGAGGGGAGTTGTCGGCGCCATTGTCGAAACCTGGATTTAAAAAAAAAACAAGCAATCAGCGACAATGAACAAAGCCAGAAAAACGAAGAGAGGTTTTGAGGTGAAGAAATACTGAACAGTTCACTTCATTCCAGCCTAGAACCATCTTTTCACGATTGAAGACGATACGATGACCAGCCATGAAATTCACTGCCAGAAGAGGAAAAGCTTTTAAGTTCATGATCTTTTTCTTGCAACATCAACAAATAGCAGAGATGGGCACTCACGTCCGAAGAGATTAATATCAGTGCTCTTGGCAATGGTAAGACAAATGGCATATCCACCCTTGTCCTGAAGCCCACGCGAACACCCAGATCAAGAAAAACCCAAAGGATTACAGAAAGAAAGCTTAAAAAGCAAAAGACTTGAACTGTTCAGATAACTCACATCGGTAGGAATGGCAACAAACATAGAAATAACGCCAAAAATATAGCCACTATCCATAGTAAAATTCAGATGCGGTTGTTGAAAGAGTGTTCGTAGACTGGATAGGAATTGAGGGGAATTAGAATCTGAACATCTTATCGAGAATATTTGCTAAAATCACCCCACGTACGGAAAATTCTCTTTTTATAATCATTTACAGAATCCAATAAATTACAAACGAGATAGAAACACAATATCAGATATTTGTCTATAATAAAAGGGTCAAGAACCAAAAATTGTTATCATCTACTTACGGAAGTTGGTAGCAGTACTCGAATGGGTAATCAGAATCAAATATAGCGCGGTCTAATTCCATGGCTGCATCTATCTGCACAAAAAATTCTATATATAAACCAGAGATTCCATGAACTTGTATGACACTTCCCAGCGATAATAGCTTACATTCTGAGTAACGAAAGTGTAAATTGGGTCAGAGAGGTACGTATAAGAGAAACCAGAGTCAAAAATTGTGGTAAATTCAACATTGTTGGGTTTTCCTGCCACAGTTATCTGAATGATGGTGACATTGTAGGATGAACTGCCACCAAACAACAGAATTCAGCTAGGAAAAACAGCTTATTATCCAGGAGAAATGAAGGTCGTAGATTAAAAAGGTGAGAAGATCTTACGAGTGGGGATTGAGCGATGTTTCTCTCTGGTCTGATGGGCCTATGTCTCCAAAATCGATGTTCCCATAACCATCATATCCAAAACACATGGAGAATGAATCTGGGGTGAGCTCTTGGCTTGCTAAGAGGGATGGAACAGATATCTTCCCCATGCCAAGCCCAAGAAGACCATTAATTGCGATACTGGAAAATATACCAGTTTGTACCTTACCACACCTGCCATCAAGAATCCCATTTAAAGCAACGCAATAACACACCAGATTGCAGATAGTTTCTATGAAAGATAGTATTGTTGACATTGTTGTAACGGAAGCTGAAGCAAGATCGATCTACTCACACACCCACAAACAAAAATTTAACAAAGAGACAAAAAGATTTACATGGTTCAAAGGGAAGAAATTTCCCCATATCCATTGATAGCAACCAATCTTAATAATGGTTACAAAGTGTATGAACATGTATCACCAAAAGAGTTATAAACCAAATAAATGTCATTCATGCACAGAAGATTCATGAACTTATTCTTCACGACTTATATTAGAAACGGCTAAAACATCGTAAAACTACCATAGATTTTGTATTTGGTTAGCTTGTTATGTTAGCAGAAAGAAATGTATTAAGAACTAAACGAAATTTCTTCATAATTCAGAAGCATTTGATTCAGACAGAGAGATTCAACAGTTCTCACCCAAAAGTAATCTTGGCATCAACGGGTTTGGATTGTGAATCATTGGTGGCCAAGTGCAAGATATCTTCTACCAAATACCCAGAAGATGATGTATTGGGAGACGCATCATGAATCTTGTAAGGACAAGAACTTTTGTTTGAAGGGCATTGGTCTGCAAGCTCGCACAAAGAGTTGCTGCAGGCTACACTTTTGCTCGTGGTTGAAGCATTTGGACTGTAATGATTCAACGTTAACTGAAGAAACATAAACAAATAAGAACATCAACTTCAAAATTTTGCACTGTTTGTTTCCCGAGAAAATTGAAGAGGGCGGAAAGAAAATACATCTTCCCCATCTGAAGTGCCCACGGAAGTACGGCATTTGCTGCATTCACAAGGTAACCAGGACAAATCGCTTCCAGTGTCCAATGCCACTAAGAAACCTAACTCCGGCGTTCCCACAGATATATTGGCGTAGTAGAAACTGAAAAGCCAACAGGAAACAAATTAAAGCAAGGGCAATCGGCCAAAGTAAATCGGAAAATCAACAGAGAAAGTAAGGCGCAATACTCTCCCAAACCGCCGTATCGGTAGGTGTGGTTATCGTAAGAGAACGTCAGCGGCGTTTCACTTTTAGAGGTGGCCAATCGCCGGGCGTGAAGTAGTCGATCGCGGTGGACCATAGCTGCGTAATATCCAGGGGTGTGTTTCTCCAGTAAACCATCGGAGTTTAGAATCCCCTTAATCGAATCCGAAAACCGACGGTGGATATTGAACTTGAGCGAAACCACCTCGCCGGCGAGAAAGAAAATAGAAAGAAACAGTAGCATTTGGGCGGCGGAAGTGAATGTCGACGCCATGGACGCCGATTAGAGGATCCAAAAGTTTTCCGGTGTGAAGAGGATTTGAGGAGAAGAATTTAAATGGGATCAGGAGGACGAGAGGGTAACATGGACCGGAGGAATTTACGGATTCGAAGTGGAGTAACATGAGAGTCAAACATTTCAGAAGAAGAAGACGACGAAATTATGATCTCTGTTGAGCAAAGTCAGCCATTTCTCTTCGCGGGAAAAAAAATAAAAAAAATACTACAAGTATATATACATACATACATATACGTATATGTATGCATGTATATATATATATATATATGTATATGTATATGTATGTATGTATATATATATTTTTCATTCCTCAGCATTGTTGATAAAGATCCAATGAATCTCATAGGCACTCGTAATCCTCTATGAACTTTCATTATCGTATAATTAGTATCACAATTCTCGACGAAACTTTCACCATTATCTAGTTAGTATGTGGTGCTCGAGTAAAAAAAACATGATATATGAATGAATCATATTATACTTTTAAAAAAAATTAAGTTATCATTTATATCAATAAAACATGCAAATTCATTTTTAGTGGGTAAATCAGAGAAACTTTAACATTAATGTTTCTATAAATTAACTATGTTTGTTGAGGATTAGGGGGAGTGAGTCTCACATTTCCTAATTGTGTCATGATTCCAAACATAGTATCAAAACTATGCCCTAAACTTAGCTATGTCGATAAAATTTTCAAATGTCGAACAAAGAATTATGGGTCTCAAAGGTGTAGTCAAAAGTATCGAACAAAGAGTGTACTTTGTTCGATGACTTCAGAAAAAATAGTCGAGCCTCGATTAAGAGGAGGCTATTCGAGGGCCTCCATAAGTCTATTGGCATATTTATCTCAGAAGTAATTTTATACTGAGCAATCTTTTTTCTTTTTTGAACTCCACATTTAATGTGATATTAAGATTTGTTAAGAAAGAAAAATACGTAGTCCTTTTTAAATTATAATTTTAAGAAAGAAAAATACACAAAATAAATCAGAACTAAACCATGAAAACCAAAGAATAATTATGATAGTCCAACAACGGCCAAGATTGCAAGAACGGCGACGAAGACCGAGGTCAGTGGGTTCAACCGCGTTGCAACACCCGCCTCAATATTCGGCAAGCCGGTGCTTCCTCCTGGGGTAACAGGTGCCGGAGGAGAATCATCGGACGGTGGAGACTTGTCGGTCGGAGGGGAGTCAAATGGAGTGGTATAGCCGTAGGGAGTGGCAGCGCCATTGTTGTAACCTGGTTTAAGAAAACAAGCTTCACTGACACAGCAAACAAAAGAAACCATAAAAACGAAGAAGAGTTTTGAGGTGAAGTGACACTCACAGTCTGAAGGACTCCAGCCCAACACCATCTTTTCACGATTGAAGACAATACGATAACCAGCCATGAAGTCCACTGCAAAAAAGAAAAGTCCCCGAGATCACAAGCGCTTCTTCGACCGTGAAAACTGTTAGGAATCACGAATTTCCACAATAGTATGATATTGTCTACTTTGAGTATAAGCTTTCATGGCTTTGCTTTGGGTTTCCCCAACCGGCCTCAACCAATGGAGATAGTATTCCTACTTATAAACTCATGATATTCCATGAAATTAACGAATGTGGAACTTACTTCCAATAATCCTCAACAATCCTCCCCTCGAACAAAGTACACTATAAGCCTCTCCTAAGGTTTATGGGACTCTCGAATAGCCTCTCCTTAATCGAGGCTCGACTTCTTTCTTTGGAGCTCTCGAACAAAGTACACAATTTGTTCGACACTTTAGTCACTTTTGACTACACCTTCGAAGCTTACCATTCTTTATTTGATATTTGAGAATTTTATTTCATGGCTAAGTTTAGGGTCATGGTTCTGATACCATGTTAGTAATCACGACTCTCAACAATGGTATGATATAAGCTCTCATGGTTTTGCTTTGTGCTTTCCAAGAGGCCTCAACCAATGAAGATAGTATTCCTCACTTATAAACTCGTGATCTTCCATCAAATTAACCAATATGTGACTCACCCCCAATAATCATCAACAGATATTGTCTACTTTGAGCATAAGCTCTCATGACTTTGTTTGTCTATAATAAGTGAAAAATACTATCTCTACTTGTGTGAGGTCTTTTGGTAAGTCCAAAGCAAAACCAGCTTATACTCAAAGTGGGTAATATTATACTATTGTGTAGATTCGTGATTCCTAACAAAAACCACGGCTACTAAAACAAGTAAAGATAGAATAGCTTCGTGAATTAGATTCATGGAGAGGGAGATAGAGGCCTCACTTGTTTATAATAAGTGAAAAATACTATCTCCACTGGTGTGAGGTCTTTTGGTAAGTCCAAAGCAAAACCAGCTTATACTCAAAGTGGGCAATATTATACTATTGTGTAGATTCGTGATTCCTAACAAAAACCACGGCTACTAAAACAAGTAAAGATAGAATAGCTTTTCGTGAATTAGATGGAGAGGGAGATAGAGGCCTCACTTCCAATTAGATTAATACCGGTGCTTTTGACAATCGTTAGACAAACAGCACGTCTAGTATCCGCATCCTGAAGCCCAAAAAATTAAAACCCAAATCAGCAAAAGCACAAAAGATTGCAGAGACGAGTGAGAGAGCTATAAAAGCCAAAAGCTATATCTTGTTTTCTCTTTTCTAAAACCTGAAAATTATTTCAAATGTTCAGAGTACTCACATCAATCGAAAGGGTAAGGAACTGACCCAGAGGGATAAAATCATCTCCACCCTTCATCGTAAAATTAACCACCGGACAATCGATGGTTTCTGCATATAAACTGAATATAAACCGAGTATGAATAAGAATCCAGGAATGCTTTAAAAGAGAATAACTGGTTTCATTATATATCTCATTAGCTACTTACGACGGAGATTCGTAGCAGTACTCAAATGCGAAATCGGGACCAAATGAAAAGCGCTTTAACTGGATCCCTGAATCTATCTGTACAAGACAAATTTAGGAAATAATCATGAATTCATAAGTAAGGAAATACATCTCCAAAATTGGTACGGAGCCTTTTGAGGAAGCTCAAAGGAAAGCCACGAGAGCTTAGGCTGAAAGTGGATAATATATCGTGATTCCTAACAATTATATGGAATTTCTCCAGAGTTGAAACTGCAGATAGCTTACTTGCTCGGAAATAAGAGAGTAAACTGGTTCAGCTAGGTGTGTAAACGAGGCACCACCGTCGAAAATTGCAGTAAATTGAACATCGTTGGTTTTTCCTCCCACAATTATCTGAGTGATGGTGACATTATAGTGTGGACTGCCAAAATGAACAAGACAATCCAGTTAGAAAAACCAGACATTTTAACATTCTGAATATGGTTTAGAAGTGAAAAGTTCTAACAAGCTGGGATTTGAATTGATGGGTGTTTCTTTTTGGTCTGGTGTGCCTGTGTCCCCAAAATCGATTCTCCCAATTTCATCATGTCCGAAACACATGGAGAATGAATCAGAGATAAGACCTTGGTTAGCTAAGAAACTTGGAACTGATATCCTTTCCATGCCAAGCCCAATAAGACCATTGGGAGCTGCATGTCTTGCAAATCTACCAGTCTGGACCTTACCGCACCTGCCATGAAGAATCACATTTAAGCGCAACAACACAACAAGTTGTATGTGCTTTCTATAAGATGGTAAAGTCAACATTCAATATCACTGCAAACTGCTCGAAAAATCATTAAATACCCAAGAAGGAGAACACCAATATCTTCTTGGAACAGTGGTTGAGTTACAAAGTAGAATACAATTGGTTAGTGCTTGTTGAGGATAGTTGGGAGAAGAGTCCCACATCGGCTAATTAAGGAATACATCTTCATTGGTATTAGGCCTTCCGAAGAAACTAAAAGCAAAGTCATGAGAGCTAATGCTCAAAGTGGACAATATTATATCATTGTGGAGTGTCGTGATTCGTAACATTGCCCACTGCATCAAACTAATATGGAAAAAGCTGACTCTAACTAGTGTGCGGATGTGGATTCAGAAATCTACATAGTCCTAATGTAGTAGATATATAACTCAGAGGATTAAGATAAAGGGAGAGAGAGATGCAGCAGAACTCACCCAAAAGTAATCTTCGCCTTAACGGGTTTAAGTTGTGAATCATCAGTAATCAAGGACACTACGTCCTCTACCAAGTACCCAGTCGACGATTCATTGCCAGCCCCGTATTTAACCTTATAAGGACAAGTATTTTGGTTTGAAGTGCATTTGTTTGAAAGCTCGCACAATGCGTTGCTGCAGGGAACAGTTGAGCTCGTTTTTGAAGCATTTGGACTATAATGACTGAACGGAATCTGTAGAGAAACATAAAAAAAAAAAAAAACAAACAATAACAAAATCAACCAATCGATATCATCAGAGCATCAACTTCAAGAATTTGCATCCCGAGAAAATACCTTCCCACTAGGCGTTGAAGTAGGACAACTGCGGCATTCACACGGTAACCAGAACAAATTGCTTCCGGTGTCCAACGCCACAAAGAAATCTAGCGCAGGCGTTCCGATCGAAATATTGGCGTACAACAAACTGAAAAGCCCCAAACGGAAGGGAACAGGACAGCAATTTAAGCAAAGATAATCTCAAACAGAAAAATCAGAACAACAGAGGATTCAAATAACTCAAAAACAGAAATAGAGAGAAGAGATTAGGGAAATGAACGGAGAGAATAAGGAGCATACAATCCAAAATTGACCATCAAGTAGGTAGCGTTACCACCAGCGAACGTCAGCTCCTTACTACCATTACTAGCGGCCAATCGCCGGCCATGTACTAACCGATCACGGTGGACCAAAGTCGCATAATATTCAGGGGAATGTTTCTCCGGAAAGCCTTCAGAGTCGATAATCCCCTTAACCGCATCCGAAAATCGATGGTGAATACTGAACTTAAACGAAGATGCATCACCACTTCTCAGCCCGCCGGAGAGAAAGAAAACAGAAAAAACCAGTAACATCTGGGCGCCGAAACTGAACGCCCACGCCATGGACGCCGATCAGAGGATTCAAAAACTTCCCGGGAAAGTGACAAAGACATGTCCGGAGTCGAGCAGGAAGAGAGAATAAATAAAATGGAACATGAGAAGGATGAGAGAGAAAGAGAGGAGAGGCGTTGAAGTTCAGAAGAAAATGAAAAATATATTTAAATGTATAATTATTTTATTTTCCTTTTATAAAAAGAAAAATAAACATTATATTATGCATCCGTGTTGAGGTCTAAAAGGTAAATACAGGGAAGAAGAGGGGCATAACTGCAAAAGAGAAAAAGTACGGTAGTGGGTTTACGAGCGAAGAGTGGCATGGAAAAAGGCCGTTAGAAGCGGTTAGTGAAGGCCGTTGACTTTTGCAGATACAAAATGTGTAGTTTATTAAAGGCTTAATTATGGTTGGAATAATTAAATTAAATTAAGAGCACAGCTAAATATGTTAATTACAACGCAGAAGCTTCCTTAGTTCTTCAATGAGTCAATTTCAACGTGTATTGCAATATTATAATACAAAATAAATTGTTAAGCTTCCTTATGGATTTCCTTATCCTACGGCTAAATTCCGACGACCCCCACTATTAAATAATTGAAATATATTACAATAGCTCAAGCTCGCTACTATTGAATAATTGAAATATATTACAACAGCTCAAGCTCACAGGTAACAGATTCTTATTCCACCAACGCCAAGATAAATTAACAGTTCAAGCTTACGGCTAACAGATTCTTATTCCACCAACGATAAATTAACAGCTCAAGCTTATGACTAACATAGCAGGAGGAACTAACACACTAACAGATTCCTGTTCCAATAAATTCCTATTCTACCAATAGATATTGGAACTAGCACAACTAACAGAGAAGAAACTAACAGCACAACTAACAGAGAAGAAACTAACAGCTCAAGCTCACAACTAACAGATATTGGACACATCTAACAGGAGGAACTAACGCAGCTAACAGATTCCTATTCCACTAATACCAGGAGGAACTAACCGCTCAAGCTCACAGCGATCTAACAGCTCAAGCTCACAGTTAACAAATATTGTCCACTTTCGCCCGTTATATATCACCGTCAACCTTACGATTTTAAAATGTATCTGTTAAGAAGAGGTTTCCACACCCTTGTAAGGAATTAAGGAATGTTTTGTTCTCCTCTCCAACCAACATGGGATATCATGTCTAATTACTTCAATCTTATATCTTTAAATCTCGATCACTATTATGTTTGTTTTGAACTCCAACGTGCAATATTCATCAATGATCATTATGTTCAGATAATCGTAGAAAAGTGCACATTTTACAGAGTACTAATAAGCCAATCTGCAATTTACATAATCAATCAACCGTAGAATCGACGAGTGCAAACTAACTCGGTTAACAATTTACAACTAACTGTATTTAAAAGATACAAATCCCAACACTAATTGTTTTCTATTCTTTTCGGAAATGCTAATGTTTCAGCATATGAAATAACAGATCTCAACTACCAGAGAGAAAATTGTAATCTAAAAATGACAGAAAAAACATCAGATCTCGGCTGCAGCACCTACCAGTCAATCAAAAAGAGGCTTTGGCTACTGGCTATGTGTTTTAATCATAAGGAATGAGACTGGCTCCCTTGGCGTGCATCTTTATCTTGATCCCAAGAACAGAGCAGAGAATTATGGGTTGAAAATGAATGCATTTCTAGCCAGCAACAGATAATTCACAGTCCCAATTGCTTGAAGATCACGTGGAAAATGAGGGAGAACAAAAATCAATGGCATCAGAAAGAGTGTATATTTTACAGTACATATAATGAGAACGAATGAGGTTCCTCGGCTATTGTACTTACAGTGCAAGATACAATTCAGCTAACGTAAGTGTGAGTGCATGCCAAAGCCAAGATCATGGCTGATATGTGTCCCAGTCAAATTTAGGCTGAGAATAGACCTCATAATCGATGGGTCCGTCTATAACTGAATCAACTGTTTGAATGCCCTCCAAGTGCATTCTTTGAAATCCATCATCATAAGATGGCACTAGTTTGTACATAACTAGCAACCCGAGTGTGAATATCGCTTGCAGCTTCGTCGAGTCCCCGTTTACCGAGAAGAACAAGAGCATGGAGAGTAGGAATAAATCGACGCAGAATCGCATAATACCAAGAACTGTATCCATCAACTTTCCATCATTGCCGGCGGGAAAGCCACCTACTCTATAAACAAATAGAAAGTTGTACTTGTCAACAACGTATCTATATCCGAAGTATGCTGTCCCGATCGGAACCACCAGTGGAGCAAATGAAGAATATATCATGGTGAGGGCAAATATTGTTAAATTGAATGCATAATATTGCGCAAAATCAAATTTCTGTTTCGGTGCAGTTGAGGTTCTATTAACGGGATAAACGGAAAGATCTTGTCCCTGCATATCCATATCGATCAGTCTAGGGGAGGTATCTGGTAGTAATGATCTCTCAAGACTATCTATTTCCTGGTACTCAAATGGGTACTCTTCACTTTGTTCAGGAACCAGCTGGAGCATGTCGTTCTTTCGAAACCTTCGAATCTTCTTCTTTATCCATGGTATTGGAGCCAATAAGTCAAAAGATATGCCCAAGAACGTACTCGTGATTAAAAAAGCAACGGACGAAAGGCATGATCTTGAAAGGAATGATGTACTCATGTACTGCTCAATTCTCTTGCAATCTTCACTATCCAAATAGCACTGTCCCATCCCAAGGAGTGCACTCTCTAAGGATGACTCAACCAGAGCCCTCAGAAGGATGAGGTTTACTAAGAAAAAGCAAACCATCTTCAAAAGTGCAGCTCTCTGCTCCCCAGATACGGTAAGATGTCGTTCGAACTTAGAAAGATAAGAAAGAGCTGATGGAATTATTATATACATACTCACAAAGATGATAACATTGGGCAGGAACTGAAAGATAAGACTACCAATCCAGCTAGAACTTTGCACCCAATCCAACCATGACTGAGCATTATCCATCACTTCGGCGTTGATAATTCTCCCGGCGCTCTTAACAGCCGTGATCACAGCAAGAGGAGAGCTAAAGAACAAAAGCATTAACAGTAAGCAAGTGTTCACAAATATTCTTCGAAGTCTCAATGATAGTTTTGTTGATCCCAAATGATTCCAGTAAATATCAGTCGCCAACGGTGCCCGATCAACTTTCCATTGGTTTCTTTGAAGACGCAACTCCATGACAGAAAAGAACTTCCCAATTCGTCTCTTTCTTTCATTTCGAAAATCCATAACTGCTTTATTGGTAGCATAGATATCCTTGAACATAACAAAAGCAACCCCAGCTCCAGGTGCACGCCCTTCCTTGTATGCAGCCAGTTCAGTCTCCAAGTTGGCTCTCAATTCTTGCAGCCGTTTTAGTCTCTCCTCATTTGTGTAACCAAATCTGTCCATTATCTGACACCACAGTTCTTTTACTCTCCTCCAAACACAACGAATCCAACGAAATAAAACCTTCAAACAATCGCTTCTAAATTCATCGTCTTCATCCTTGGGTGCAAGACGAGAATGCATTTGTTCTACCAACTGTGATATTTCTTCCCTAACCTTGACCAATTCTGTGGCCAAATCATCCAAAGCGCACAAATTCATAGGCATTATGACCCTATAAATCTTGCCAGGATACTTATGCTGGAAATACTCTAATATCGCAGCCCTATCAACCTCTAGGCTTTTGGGAATCCCTTCCACCATTATAGTGAAAATGGCAGTGGAATCAGCAGCGGGATCACTTAAATTCCCATTCCCATCTCTAAATCTAGTTATCTTTAACCTCTTTTCAATGGCAGAAATACCAAAGTGCACAAAAACAACAACAACAACCATAAAAGCAAAATGCACCCAAAGTAAAACCGAACCTTTCTCAATGTGATTGATCGTAGTCTTCGAGAACTGATCGTTCAATACAGCCTGTCCAGCATAGAGATTAAGCGGAAGCAACACTGAAACCGACAAAATCGCAATCAATAGTAGAACCGCACAGCTCCCGCCTTCTATCAAAAGGAACTGCGCAGCATCGGCACCACAATGGCGCGCAATATCCCGGCAAGTCGCGTGCCACACCGCAAGAAGCTTTGTAACCAATCCAGAAGGACCAGGAATTCGACGGTGATCGCTTCGAAGCTTCACGAATAGAAATATGAAGAGGCAAGAGAAGGCGCCAATGATCGAAATATTCAACAAGTATTGAATATTACCATACCACGAAGTGAAATCACTTGCAGACCCGCCGTCATCGGAAGAGGGAGAAGGAGAAGAAGACTGATTCACGAAGGAATTAAAAGGAATCATCGAGTACGAACTTCGTCGGATCTCTGAACGTGGAAATCGAAGGTTCACACAATCAAATTCGACATTCTTCGCGTGGAAATAGTGGTCTGCATCAACAAATTAAATCATAAAACGCATCGATACCTTAATTCGGACGATTAACAGCTCGAATTCGAAGAAATTTAAAGGCCTTAGAGCTTGTGAATCAAATCATCTCCCCTTCGACTTTACAGATGGACACCTCCTCCTCGTACTGGGAGTAGAAATTGAAAAATTGAAGCAATCACGATTCACGAACAGGATTGTGTTACGGGAATGGCCTTCGAACTGGAAATCCCAAATTGAAATATTAATGATTTGGGGAAAATCTGAAATTGTAGTTTTATCTTTTCCTTGAACATCTGTAACTTTGGTCAAAACGCTAACTCAATCAAATTAAATATAAATTAGACAATTCTAATAAAAAAAAATTCCCCTTTTTTGAGAAAATCTTCATCGAGTTCTTCCAAGTTTGGAATTTATATCTCTATCAACGAGTGGAATTTATATTTTTAAACTCTCTAAATTTAATTTCTAAAAAACAAATCTCTAAAATTAAGGTTTTTCCCGAAATAAAATTAGATTAATAGTAGTTGGAGATAAATATAATCTCTTTTATTATAGTTTTTGTGGGAGAAGTATTCATATTACTGCCCGCGAGTTGATCCATAAATATTTATCTACAAATTTTTATAATTATGAAAAAGACTATCGAAAATATTGTGTTGAAGCCATTATTTAAATATTGCACCTAATATATTTGTCAAGCTAGCGAATAATTATTGTGTAGGGGATTAGAAAATATATATATATATATATATTTATTTATTTATTTATTTATGAAAGATAAAACAATTGTCAAGGATCTATTAAGGGTTAAAAAAAATATACTAAACGAAAAATTAAAAAATATATATATATGAAAAAAATTTAAAAGTTGAAAAATCAAAATAAAAAGAAAAAAATGTTCCTATATTATATAAATATATTTATTGGAATATATGGGCCGACATTCCATGGTGAAAGCCCACAAAATAGGGTTGAGAATTTTCCGAAACCGACACGGCAAGCAAAACAAGACACCCAATATAGTGGAGTTTCAAATTTCAAATCCTTCCTATAATTAAATAATACAGTATTTTAGACAAATTTAAGGTTTATATATATATATATATATATATATATATATATATATATTCTTTACTGATTTTAGACAATTAATAAATACAAAAGACTTAAAAATTTGATATTGATCGATTAAAATACATTTTTAAAAAACGTCTGGAAAATAAATTATCTAAAAACAAAATTTTTTTTTTTTTTAAATTAATAGAATCAGATTTGAATATAATATAGTGCAATCAACAATTTTATTATTTAAATTAGAAGGCATTCCAGGTACACCTGTACTTTGGGAATAAGTAGAAAATAAATTATATTTTTAATAATTACTTTTAAAAAATAATAAAAATACAAGCTAAATTTTGGGAAACTTTCAACACAAACTAATAATTTAAAAAAATGGTAATACTAATTTTGTTACTTAGTTTTTATAGCAATTAAATTATATATATATATATATATATATATATATATATATATATATATATATATATAATGCTAAATTTGAATATCTTTATATAAATGGGTGTGATGAGGGGCGGTTTGGCTTTGGCTCGGTCGGTGGGACGGGCACGGGATTAACGCGCCTCCGGTTCTGGTTTTGGTTAAAAAAATCACTCAAACAAAAAAGTTGCATTTTCCGGCCGGCCGGCCGGCCGGGTTATTCTATGCTTGGGCGGCGCAGCCATTTTCTGTGGCGACCCGACATTGACGGCGAACTTGTACAAAAAATTGTTATATTTACAAATTTAAGTAAATCGTTGTATATCTACAAATATAGAATCTGGTGGGCCGAACTAACTAAACCACCGTCGGTCCGACCGGAATTTTCATTTTCTCAGAATTTTTGGCGAAGAAGAAAAAAGAAATAAAAAGGGGGAGACGGTTGGAGATAAGAAAAGGAGGGGGACACGTGGCAAGGTTGACTTACGAATGAAGGGACACGTATGCAAAAGAAAAGTCACAAGAAGAGATGGGTAGCACGAGGGGAGGGAGCTATTTACCAATAACTCAACCAACATTGCCACATATTTTATTACCTCTCCTTTTCCCACCTTACATCTGCTCGTTTAAGGAATGATCATGAATTTATAATTAAGATCAATGAAGTATTTTAGAGAAGCTCAAAACAAACAGAGTCATGAGAGTTTATGCTCAAAGTGAACAATATAATACGATTGTAGAGAGTCGTTTCATCTAATATGGTATCAGAGTCATGCTTTAACTTAGTGATGCCAATAGATGAGCAAATTCTCAAATGTCGAACAAAGTATTGTGACCCTTAATTAAGGGGAGGTATACTTTATTTGAGGGAGGTAATCAAGGAATACTATGTCTATTGGTACGAGCCACTCAAGGCTATGTGATGTTCATCTAAGACCGTTCAATTATTTCCATCATTTTTCACCTTTTAAAGCTTATTATTTAATTGATATTTAAAAAAAAAAAATATCTCTGATGAAACAGCTTTTGGAAATTATTTTAGTTTATTTCATAGAAATCTTCTCAATATCAACGGTCCTGCCGATTTGATCTTGCAAGAACTAGAATAAAAGAAGAACAAACATGAACACCAGAGAAGGTACAAAAATTTGAAGCAAATTTGTAGTATAACAGTGGTGATCACTGATATTCTTCTGTTCTCTTCTGTTCATCCCGTTTGCGTCCACTTCATTCAATCAAGCGGATTCTGGATTTTTCTTCTTCTTCTTCTTCTTCTTCTTCTTCGATTTCCATCGCGCCCCAGAAAGGGAGCGAAAGAGTTTCGGGAGATATTTTTTAAAATTTTTTTTTATATGGTGGATGATAAATTTGAAACCTCTTTTGCCTACAGTTTTTGTTTGATGAATCTGTGGATCTACTGATTCTTAGATCTCCATCGTTTTCATTTGGTAGCATTCAGTAGCTGTCCGAACTGATCAAATAACCTAATTGCAGAGTGAGTTCGTATTACTTTTTCATCGTCTCTTATTTCTATAGTTCGTATTTTTCATTTAGTTTTTCGGAATTTAAGCTTGAGGATGAGGCGTTTCTGGTTCGTGTGCTGAATGGAAAGGTTTAGTTCTTGTTTGTGTGTTTTCTGTAGCCCTTTTTCACTAATGATGTTTGGTCAACGGATTATGAGATGATGGATTTCTGTTGTATTGTGGGTTTATTGTAGTTCATCGAGATAGTTGACCGAAATATGCAATTACAGGAGCCGGTTATCAGATTGAGGAGTTTTGCTGCTTTGAATTGTGAGTGATTTCTTTTCTTCTTTTGATTTTAGACAGAATGGTATGGTTATCCTTTATGAATGTAGAGTTAAGTGGTTGGAGTTGATGAAATGAGGGATGTTATCCAGCTTGATGAACTTTCTGAGGGCTTGCTGGCTGCCGTCCTCGGACAATATCGTACTCAGCGGTTCGGATTCAGCAGGTCGTCGTGAAGGCTTACTATGGTACAAGGATATTGGACAGCACATGAATGGTGAATTTTCAATGGCTGTTGTCCAGGCTAATAACTTGCTTGAGGATCAAAGCCAGATCGAATCGGGTTCATTGAGCTTGGTCGAGTCCGGGCCATATGGAACCTTTATTGGTGTTTATGATGGTCATGGTGGACCGGAAGCATCAAATTACATATATGATAATCTTTTCCAGCATCTAAAAAGTAAGAACTCTAATCGAGATTGAAATGAGTTTATGTTCTTCACAGTTCAAATTGTCTGAGCATTCATTTGAAAATGCAGGGTTCACCTCAGAACAACAATCAATGTCTTCTGATGTGATAAAGAAAGCATTTCAAGCTACAGAGGAAGGGTTCATTTCTTTAGTGACTAAACAATGGCAAATGAAGCCCCAAATTGCAGCTGTTGGTTCATGCTGCCTGGTTGGTGTGATCTGTGGTGGCACCCTTTACATAGCCAACCTTGGCGATTCCCGTGCCGTGCTTGGAAGGGTCATGCGTGCAACGGAGGAGGTTATCGCCGTGCAGCTATCAGCTGAGCATAATGTGAGCATAGAATCTGTCAGAAGGGAGATGCATTCTCTGCACCCAGATGACTCGCATATAGTAGTTTTGAAGCATAATGTATGGCGAGTAAAGGGCTTAATACAGGTAACTCTTCTACTCAGCTAAGAAATTTCTGACCTTCAGGGGATATAAGTCTCTGCTTGGTGAATGTATTGTCAACTAAGCATGCGAATGCGTGTGTTTCTAGGCTTTGTTAGTCTCTTATAGGTACTAAGCTATTGATGTCAGGCCTCAAGCTCAGAAATGTCCTTTAAAGTAGACAAAAGAAAAGGAAGATACTTTTTACTTGCTTAGTTTTAGTTGTAGGTATTTCGGTAAAGAGTTCTGTTTTTCAATGTGAGATCCCACATCGGTTGGAGAGGAGAATGAAGCATTCCTTATAAGGGTGTAGAAACCTCTCCCTACGATACGTAACGGGCTAAAGCGGACAATATCTGCTAGCGGTGGGTTTGGGCTGTTACAAACGGTATCAGAGCCAAACACCGGGCGGTAGGTCAGTGAGGACGCTGGGCCCCCAAGGGGGTGGATTGTGAGATCTCACGTCAATGGAAGAGGAGAACGAAGCATTCCCTATAAGGGTGTGGAAACCTCTCCCTGGCAGACACATTTTAAAACCACGAGGTTGACAGCGATACATAATGAGCTAAAACGGACAATATCTGCTAGCGGCGAGCTTGAACAGTTACATTCACTCTCAACCAGTTCATCTTTTCTCTCTATCCCTCTCTCCCATTAGAGGTCCTCATTCCATTAGCAGCATTTACGTGGATGTTGCCATTTCCATTACATTGATATGTTTCATTATCGCAAAATTTATCTGACATTGTGGAATGAGACGTTTTGGTCACGTATTCGTGAATTCTTTTCTTTAATTGCAGGTTTCCAGATCTATCGGTGATGCATATTTAAAGAGGGCCGAATTCAACAGGGAACCCTTGTATGCTAAGTTTAGGCTTCGTGAACCATTTACTCGACCGATATTGAGCTGTGAACCATCAATTTCGGTGCATGAACTTCAACCACATGATCAATTCATCATATTTGCCTCTGATGGCATGTGGGAGCACATTAGCAATCAGCAAGCTGTAGATATTATTCGAAATCACCCCCATAATGTAACCTACTAGAACATCTGCTCCTTGTGGTGTGCGTTTCTGATTGTTTAAGGCGATGATGAAAAGCTAAAGCTATATTGAAAGATTGAATGTGACTTGTCTGCTTGTTTTCATGCAGGGAAGTGCTAAGAGGTTGGTAAAAGCTGCTATGCTGGAAGCAGCTAAGAAACGAGAAATGCGATATTCAGATTTGATGGAAATTGATCGTGGTGTACGCCGCCATTTTCACGACGACATCACCGTCATAGTTGTATTTCTTGACTCTAATCTTGTAAGCAGAGCGAGCTCGGTCCGAGGTCCAACCATGTCTTTGAGAGGGCGCGGTGTTATCATACCTACAAAATCTCTAGCTCCTTGTGCCACACCTACAGAGCTTCACACAATCTGATGAAGCGGTCTGACTCTCGTTCTAGCTGTTATGTACGTACCACCGCCTCGTGCTCGGTCTTCAGAATTGCCATGGCCCCATCAGCAATGAATATCAAGTATAAGTTAACACAAGAAAGAAGGTTTGCATACTTTTACATTTAACATGGCATGTACTCTTTGTAGTTCCTAACAATTTGAGCAGAAGTTAAGGAAGAACTGGAAAAGCTTCTATTCCTGAAAACTGAACTTTCTGCACTAAAAACTTGCTGAATCTGACTGAGCCCAACTATTCAGAAGAACGAAGAACGAAGAACGAAACTAAACCAGACCTGTCTCGGGCTATCTTACGCATGTTTGTGACAGAATCAGTTCTTATTTTGTTCATCATTTGCAGCCATGGACAGCTGCTGTTCGATACTGTGATCGATGTCAATGGAAATACTATTAATCTCGAGGCACTTTAAGCTCACACTCTCAAACTCAACGGTATCCATCCCCACGCGAAACTTCCCAAATTTGACACCTTCAATGCTCACCAGGCTCTCAGAATGTTCAAACTCCATGGATTGCTGCCTGAGGAGCTTCCTGGTGCTGAAGTTGTCAGCTTCATGAAGAGCTTCCTGTAGCTCGAGGCATACCCGAGCCATGGTTGGGCGGTACTTAGGCTGGTGTGAAGTGCATTTCAGGCCAAGTTGCCCCATCTTTAGCATCACTTCCATGTTGCATGGCTCGGAAATAAGATTTACATCCAAAATCTCTTCAACTCTGCCGTTTTCTAAGCTCGGTCTTGCCTGCAATTTCAGATAGAATGTTAGACGAAAATTGAGACTAGAAATGATGTGACAAATGAAAAAGTTCAACAAGTATTTTATATATATATATATAATTTAGCTAATAAAATAGGAGTTGGTTACCCATTCAACGATATGAGAGTTGGGGAGTGATCCATTGGAAGTGAGCACTGGACGAGCAGAAACGAGCTGCAGAAGAATAATGCCAAAGCTATAGACATCGCTAAAAGGAGTCAAGTGAAAGGTAGAGCAATATGCAGGGTCCAAGTAGCCGGGCGTGCCTTTGATTTGGCTGCTCACATGCGACCGATCACCAATGGGTCCCGACCTTACCAACCCAAAATCCGAAACCTTTGCCTCGAAATCTTCTCCGATTAAGATATTGCTTGGTTTTACATCTCTATGGATTACGCTAGCTTTCATCCCATTATGCAGATGAGCAATCCCTTCCCCACCCCCAAAAAAAAAATTATTATTATTATTATTATTATTATTATATATCAAGAAGTTTAGTTTAGTTTCTAATAATTTTATTCTAATATACTCATCATGTTTTAAATAAATGAATCTACTAACGTAGTTTCAATTAAAAGATCAGATGTTCGAATCTCTCCCTCTTAAAGAAACACAATCATTTGAGATAGTAATAGAAGGAGACGACATATTAGATCCAATGTCGTGTTCTAAATAAATGAAATAGATATCAATGACGAGAAATAGCATACCTTTGGCAGCTCCAATAGCTATGTTAACTCGTTGTCTCCAAGTCAAGCTTCTTCCTTCATGGCCTATGCAAAGCCACAATAAACCCGACCAAAATATTTTACAACCGAAGAAGAGATCGAAAATATTAATTAATTAAAATTTTTACCAATTATGTAATGTAGAAGTGACCCATTTGGTACATATTCATAAACCAATATTCTCTCTCCTCCATTCCCTGCCAAGAACACATGATTTTCACATTTTTAAAAAAATTATCTTCATAAATCATCAAAATTCACTCTTTTTTTTAAGCTCTAACCTGTAGTTTCTTCACAATATCCCACCAGAGCTGCCAAGTTCTCGTGCTTTACGGATGACAATAGCTTCACTTCTGTTCGAACACGAAACAAATAGTTTTCAAATTCTTAAAAATTTTGTTTTTGTTTCACGAGCTTAACTAAGAATTGAACTGTGAGATTCCATATCAGTTGGAGAAAAAAATGAAATCTTTTGTATAAGCGTTTTGAAACCATGAGATTGACGCTTATACGTAATGAGTCAAAACAGATCATATCAACAAGCGATGAGTTTGGATTATTACGTCAAATGTTTTGGATCGCTATAAGCTGATGATGATCAAATCCGCTACACCCACTCACTACCTACCCTGATCCTAACTTTACCCATTTAAATAAATTTTACATAAAAATAATTATATCTATGACTGATCTTGAATATAAAAGTTATTTTATGAAATTTTTCATATTTTTATAGGGAGTAGAGATCAAGTTCTCCACGAGAATTTTTATTTTATTTATATATATATTATAAAAATATTAATTTTAAATAAAATTTTAATAGATAATTTTTATTTTTAATACAATTTTTATAAAAAAAAAAATTACAAAACAACCTAAAAAATTAAAGAATATTTGACTTAATCTTTATTTATATAAATATAGATGAATTATCATAACCATAAATGAAAGAGTTTTAACATAATTTCTTTTTGATAAACACAAATTTTAGGGATTAAATTGTTAATTAAAAAAATAATAATGTTATTTTAAACAAAATTAAAGAGCAAATTAAAAAGATAATTAATTTACCATTTCGAAATTCTTCGAGACTCGTATATGAATCACTATGCGGTCTTTTAATGGCCACGATTTCGTGGCTCTCAAGAACACCTTTATAAACATTAGCAAACGAACCAAACCCTAACAAATATTCGCTTCTGAAATTCTTCGTCGCCTTCTCCAATTCCTCAAATCGGAACCTCCTCGGCTTCGATTTCCCTTCCTTCAACCTTCCGTTAGGGTTCCGCCGCCGCTGCCGGAACCTCTGCAGAATTTTCCGACGAAAAGCACAGAACAGAAACGCGCTCAACGACACCACCACCACTGCTCCGACGACAAACTCTATCCACCGACTGCTCCGGTTCGGCGGCGGAGAAATTGCCGGCGAAGAAGGCGATACAGCGGCGAAGAAGGCCATTTCTTAAGAGCGTTTGAAAGATTGAGGAAAATTAGGGCGAAGGTGAGCGGAATTTGAAGAGAAGAAGAATGGGTCTTGTTGAAAGCAGGACGGCACACGGAGCCAAAACAGAGAGCCATAGAATTATAAACATGAACACTACGCCGTACGGTTTTGTGGATTATTTATATCATAACTCAACCATTTGCTAGCGTTTGGTTAATTTTCATATAATTAGCCAATTTCAAATGATTTGGACATATATATGTACATATATATATATATATATATATATATATATATATATATTGGATTCACTTATTTGGATCATTTATTCGAGTTTTTATTTAAAAATATATAAATAAGAATATTTTTTAAATAAAAAAACAAGACGAAATGATTTTTTTTTTATCATTAGATATTCGAGTTCTTTTCAAATTATTATTTTTTATTATTTGAAATAACATAAAAAAAAATTATTTATTTATATGCTTAATTTTTAAAATTTATGTTGGAGAAGGCTGATAAATGAGATAATATTAAATAAATTAATTATTTATGCGTTGAAAATTTTAAAATTTATGTTGGAAAATGCTAATAAATGAGATAATTTTAAGAATTAGTAGAGAAATAATCTCAATTTATAAGTAAAGAATACATCTCCATTAATATGAGGTATTTTGGGAGAGTCCAAACAAAATCATGAAAGCTTATACTGTAATAATATTTTTTACTTTTTAAAATAGTAATCTTTTTTCGATAATTTAACCTAAATTTGGTAACTATTTTCTCACAGTAATTGGTGTAATCATATTTTTTAAGGAAAAAAATTAAAAGCAAAATCATCTTCAAACAAAGGTTCAAACTTTTGATTATATTGATTGGCAGATTACTTCCCCGATCGGTGAATGTGGTCGCCTTTGTTCATTGTTGGTACAAAGGATGACAGCTTTTGGGTTGTTCATAGATATGACTTTAGCCAATTCACATCAACATATTCTTGTAAATTCACATCTTAAAATACTCACGATCTTATCCTCATCCAGCAACATTCCAATGGAGAAGTCAGAGAATCATGAATAAAAAAACACTTTTAAGTAGAAATTCCACTTTCCCATTAGGAAAATCGAGGCAAAACAGGCTCCAAAAGACATGAAGATGTTGATGAAAACAAAATCAAACTCATACCCATGTTAAAATCTGGAGAAAACTGTAGGGAAATCATAAGTTTTGATCAATAAATCCAAGCAAATGATTGTAGGTGAATGAACTTAGTCAAGAACTTGCAGGAAAGCGCCAAATTGCGCCAAAAATCTTGCGAATTGGGTAGTTGAGAGAGGTAGGGACCGCCCACTTATGACCGATTTTTGCGTCTCAGCGATATACCCAGAGAGACCTATTCTTAATATTTTCCACCGATTGTGGCCGCCTACCGCTTTCTCTTACCTTTTCATTTTGCTACCCCCTCTCTCTCTCTAGATTACCATACTGGATTTCGATTCAGCCCATTTGATCTCGCACTGTTTCTCCTCCATTTTTCCCTTTCCTGCCTTGATTTCTTAAGTTGATCGATCTCTCTTTGCTTGTGGAGTATCGCATCCATCACATCCATGGGTACTCTTCCAATCAAATCGATCTTCGTCCCTTCTCTTTCGTTTTTTTCTGGGTTTTTTGTGATTTGCGTGTTTGCGGCTGCTTGCGGCGGCGATTTCTTTTGGGGGCGTTTCGTTTTTAATTCTCTGATGTTGGGTTTCTTGGGTTTTTTTTTACAGCGATCGAAAACCCTTTCAATGGCATCTTGAAGACCCTTGAGAATCCTGAAGGGTCTGTGTTTGGAAAGTACTACAGCTTGCCTGCTCTGAACGATCCTAGAATCGGTGAGTGGTTCTGCTTTATTTGATTATTGGTTTGATTCTATCTGTTTGAGTGTGCTTTATCAGATTCTATCTGTTTCTGAATCAAAAGTTCCAAGTGGTTTTAGTGGTGTGAGTTGAAACTACATTAAACGTTCTGAATGGTTGGATGTTGATTGTTGGATGGATGTTTGTTTGGCAGAAAGGCTGCCATATTCCATTAGGATTCTTCTCGAATCGGCCATCCGAAACTGCGATGAGTTCGCGGTTAAGGCTAAGGATGTCGAGAAGATTCTTGATTGGGAGAACACCTCTCCCAAACTGGTTGAAATTCCTTTTAAACCTGCTAGAGTGTTGCTTCAGGTCAGCATTTTGTTTCTGAAAGTTGGATACGGATTTGTGTTGTCATTTGATATGTGAAATGTGCGTCGATTTAGGATTTTACTGGTGTGCCTGCTGTTGTTGATCTTGCTTGTATGCGAGACGCTATGAACAGGCTTGGTGGTGATTCCAACAAGATTAATCCATTGGTGAGTAGTGAACTATGTAAATTCTTCGTTCTTTATATTTGTCGATCGTTCGATCTATCTAATACATGAACAGTTGAACCCATAGTGATGGCTTATGAATGCGATCGATACAGGTTCCTGTAGATCTCGTCATTGACCATTCAGTTCAGGTCGATGTGGCAAAGACCGAAAATGCAGTACAGGCGAATATGGAACTGGAATTTCAACGAAACAGAGAAAGGTTTGGTTTTCTGAAATGGGGATCTAGTGCTTTCCATAACATGCTTGTCGTACCTCCCGGATCTGGTATAGTTCACCAGGTATACGTCCATGTCTTACAACACTCGAGCGTGCAGGATAGTCCACCACGATCATCCCGTTGTCTCGATATAAATGTACTTTTTTGTCATCTTATAGTATTGGATCATTTTTCAGGTTAATCTGGAATACCTTGGCCGAGTGGTTTTCAACACAAATGGCTTGCTTTACCCTGATAGTGTTGTGGGAACCGATTCACACACAACGATGATTGATGGATTGGGCGTTGCTGGTTGGGGCGTTGGTGGGATAGAAGCAGAAGCTGCAATGCTTGGACAGGTATGAAATAATCATATTTTTTGGTATCGTATTTTTGTTATCTTGCGGGAAAATGATTGACTTTGTTCTTTCTTTCTCTCGTCAATTTTAGCCCATGAGCATGGTCTTGCCTGGCGTCGTCGGGTTTAAATTAATTGGAAAGCTGAGAAACGGTGTAACAGCTACAGACTTGGTTTTGACTGTGACTCAAATGCTCAGGAAGCACGGTGTTGTTGGCAAGTTTGTGGAGTTTTATGGTAGGCAGAGTCGAACTTCTGAACGCCATTTTAAAATTTACGCCACCCTTTTTCTTATAATGCCATTTTACTTTTATGCAGGGGAAGGTATGAGTGAACTATCTTTGGCCGACCGTGCCACAATTGCCAACATGTCCCCTGAGTACGGTGCAACAATGGGCTTCTTTCCTGTCGATCACGTCACCCTGCAGTATCTGAAACTGACCGGAAGAAAAGATGAAACAGTTAGTTATCGCTCACAATGACGTTCAGCTAGTTAGTAGTTCATGTATGCTTTTGTTCAAGTGCTAACTTGAGAATTACGATTCAGATTTCTATGATAGAATCCTATTTGCGAGCGAACAAGATGTTCGTAGACTACAGTGAGGTAAATATAAAATATTATCTTTCCTTATTTTATTTTCGATATTTAGAACCTTCCGTGTCTGAGTTAGATTTTACTGAATGCAGCCTCAAGTTGAACGAGTGTATTCCTCTCATATAGAACTGAATCTTTCGGATGTCGAACCGTGCATATCAGGTCCAAAAAGGTAGTTTAAATTATACTAGAACTTGTGTAAAATTGAATAATAACCTAGCCTTGTTTAACCTTACGTTCTTCCTCTTGGTTTTGCAGACCGCA
This sequence comes from Cucurbita moschata, assembly GCF_002738365.1. Taxonomy (NCBI): domain Eukaryota; kingdom Viridiplantae; phylum Streptophyta; class Magnoliopsida; order Cucurbitales; family Cucurbitaceae; genus Cucurbita; species Cucurbita moschata. The sequence goes on from NW_019268531.1 coordinate 2,125,605, forward strand.
CGATCGAGTTCCCTTAAAAGAAATGAAAGCTGATTGGCACACATGCCTCGACAGTAAAGTCGGATTCAAGGTGAAGAACATTTACCCGAGCAAATTGATTTTGAATTGAATTACAAATACCATTGATGTTACTTTAAGCGAACGGGATTTAGCATGGCCAGAAACTAGAGTTTCGAAAGTTGTCATCAAGATATTTTTTAGCACGTTTCTAAATCCGTTGCCGCTATTTTCATCGTTCCTATATTCTTATATAATGATGTTATAGGGGTTTGCCATACCAAAGGAAGCTCAAACAAAGGTTGCAGAGTTCAGTTTTCATGGATCCCCAGCTCAGCTTAGGCATGGGGATGTCGTAATTGCGGCTATCACTAGCTGCACAAATACCTCGAACCCAAGCGTTATGCTTGGAGCTGCTTTGGTGGCTAAGAAAGCTTGTGATCTTGGGCTAGAGGTTAGATGTCTGTCTTCACCCACCATTAATAGGACCTCTCTATCAATGTGTTCGACTCGTAGTAATCGGTTCCAGTGAGCTCTATCGGTTTTGATCTTGTTGCAACTTTGTGAATCAGGTTAAGCCCTGGATTAAGACGAGTCTTGCTCCTGGCTCTGGGGTGGTGACCAAATATTTGGCGAAGAGGTAATTTTCCGACCGTGCAATAGATGAACCTTTTTTTATACGAGAGAATACTCATCTACGGTACGTGTTTTTACATCTGCAGTGGCTTGCAGAAGTATCTTAATCAGCTAGGGTTCCATATAGTTGGGTATGGATGTACTACATGCATTGGAAATTCAGGAGATATTGATGAATCTGTTGCTTCAGCGATAACCGAAAATGGTAACTATTTGTGTTCGGGTGGGATGTTTGATACTGTTCTTTGGTATTCTAAAAACTGCGTTGCTAATGATATTTGAACGTTCAGACATGGTTGCTGCCGCCGTACTGTCTGGAAATAGGAATTTCGAGGGTCGTGTACACCCTTTGACGAGGGCCAACTACCTCGCTTCTCCTCCTCTTGTGGTAGCCTATGCTCTTGCTGGCACTGTAAGTACCTTCTTGTTCTCTATCTCTCTTGAATTGGAAAGGTGAGTGTTTACCTAGAAGACCGTTTTAAAAACCTTGAGGGGAAGCCCGAAAGGGAAAGCTTAAGAAGGACAATATTTGCTAGCTGTGGGCTTGAGCTGTTACAAATGGTATTAGAGCCGGACACCGGGCAATGTGTCAGCGAGGAGGTTGAGCTCCGAAAGGGGTGGACACAAATCGGTGTGCCAGCAAGGATGCTGAGCCTTGAGGGCGTGGATTGGGGGGTCCCACATCAATTGGGGAAGGGAACGAGTGCCAATGAGGATGCTGGGCCTTGTGAATTATGAGATCCCACGTCGGTTGGGGAGGAGTACGGAACATTCTTTGTAAGGGTGTGGAAACGTCTCCCTAACAGACACGTTTTAAAAACTTTGAGGGGAAGCCCGAAAGGGAAAGCCCAAAAAGGACAATATCTGCTAACGGTGTGCTTGGGTCGTTATAATAAATGTACCCACCACATCAAATTACTTTTGATATCGTAAAAGATAACTCGTCCAATGCATAACTTGAGGCTATTTTGCAGGTGGACATCGATTTTGAAACTGAGCCTATTGGGCGGGGGAAGGGTGGAAAGGAAGTGTTTTTTAGGGACATTTGGCCGACTAGCGAAGAAGTTGCCGAAGTAAGCTGCTATACTTTGAAGTGCTTTTTAGATGCTGAGCTCTTTGATTGTTGTATTTGGATCTTATTCGTTGCTCGAACAGGTCGTACAATCAAATGTGTTGCCCGACATGTTTCGGGCCACATACCAAGCAATCACCGAAGGAAATGCAACTTGGAATCAGTTATCCGTTCCCGAAGGAACACTCTACTCCTGGGACCCAAAGTCAACGTACATTCACGAGCCTCCGTATTTTAAAGATATGACCATGTCTCCTCCCGGGGCTCACGGGGTCAAAAACGCGTACTGCCTGCTCAATTTTGGTGATAGTATTACAACTGATCATATCTCACCTGCTGGTAGCATCCATAAAGATAGTCCTGCTGCTAAATACCTTCTCGAACGTGGGGTTGACAGAAGAGATTTTAACTCGTACGGTAGTCGCCGTGGGAATGACGAGATTATGGCACGTGGCACGTTTGCCAACATTCGTATAGTCAATAAACTATTGAAGGGGGAAGTTGGGCCCAAGACAATTCACATCCCCAGCGGGGAGAAACTCTCTGTATTTGATGCTGCAATGGTAATTTCTTGATCTTTTTTCATTTTACCATATCGAATGTCTTCGATCTGAATAACTTTTCCTTTCGAGATTCTCGATTCTCGTCCTTAGATTATGTATCTGTTAACAGAGGTACAAGAACGAGGGGCTTGATACGATCATTCTGGCCGGTGCCGAGTATGGAAGCGGAAGTTCACGTGATTGGGCTGCCAAGGGGCCAATGCTTCTGGTACTTTTTCTGATTTGTACTGATAGCTCAATTCTTATGGACTTGGAGTCATCTGGTCATATTACTTAATGCTCTTTGAAACCTCTTCCAGGGTGTCAAGGCAGTTATAGCAAAGAGCTTTGAACGTATACACCGCAGCAACTTGGTCGGTATGGGTATTATTCCTCTATGTTTCAAGGATGGGGAGGATGCCGAGTCCCTCGGGTTGACTGGGCATGAGCGTTACACCATCGATCTTCCAAGCAATGTGGGGGAAATCAGACCTGGTCAGGAGGTGGCTGTGGTGACAGACGCTGGAAAGTCGTTCAGTTGCATTCTAAGATTCGACACCGAGGTACTTTCCGAACCGTAGTCTACACGTCTGGAAACCGAACATGGGGTAACTCTGAAAAACCAGGTCGCCATTGGTAATTTCTTAATCTGAAAGCTTGCTGGTTTTAATGTGCAGGTGGAACTGGCATACTTCGATCATGGTGGAATTCTGCAGTATGTGATGAGGAATTTGATCCACGCAAAGCACTAAAGGAAGTGGGATCAGGTTGGAGCTCTGAATTTCTTAATAAAATGGTTTCAAGTTCTTCGTTTGGGACTATCAAGTTCTTCGTTTCAAGGATTTCCCATATATATCTGTATGACATATTTTTATTAATTTTGTTAAGGGGAAATGCTAATTTTTCAGAGAAATTTATTGTTTGAATTTTTCAGATAGTCTAATCTGTTTTAATTATTTTAAAAACAGTTTTAGCCTTTTAAATTTTTAATTGACCATTCAAATGTTGATTCAATCTAGAAGTGAAACGATGAATTATTCTAAGAATATCCCTCAAATTTTAAATAATCTATATACCAATATAATATAATTAAACTTCGATGACATTTTAGTATCTTTAATAATTTAATATTTTATTATTGCGAGCTCAATTTATATTAATTTAACCTTTTTTTTTTTTTTTTTTTTT
>NW_019268531.1:2129983-2162388 GCF_002738365.1 Cucurbita moschata
TTTTTTTTTTTTTTTTTTTGGTAAAACAAGTTTAATAATTTTTACAAGAAAAATGAAGGACAAGAATATAAAAGATACAACATGTAAATTTCAGAAACCAATATTTTGAGTGTTCTAAAAGTCTATCCCATAAGAATCTCGAATTCGAAACAAATGGGTTATTAATGACATAGAATCAATTCACTTCCTTTATAACATGAAAGAATCACTTCACTTCCTTTCACTTCCTTTATAACATGGGAACATGAAAGAATCACTTCACTTCCTTTATAACATGAAAGAATCAATTCACTTCCTTTATAACATGAAAGAATCAATTCACTTCCTTTATAAGAATCAATTCACTTCCTTTATAAGAATCAATTCACTTCCTTTATAAAGCACCCTATCTGAGTAAGAAAAGAAAGATCGACCCCCCTCCTTTATAACATGGAGTCGTATATCTTCAACCATCTCTTATCCCACTTTTCATTGTAAAGGGGTAGCTAATTGGAAGAATGAAGGCATTAAAAGGTTGTATCAAATAGAAAAATATAGCAATGTTCTAGTAAGGGAGTAGTTGTACATGAATCTGTAAGTGAGGTTTGAAGGTGGGATTTCTGGCAAAAATATGAACTCTTATTCTCTCGTGGCCATAAAAACAAGAAATCGATGACAATGTAAAACTTGTGATAAGCACATCAAAATTCATAGATTCAGGGATCGAGTAGTAAGGTTAAATTATAGAAATGATGAGATTCCCTACAGAAAATGCACCTGTGACTTTGAGCAGTAACAAGAAATGTCAACCAACCTGCCAAACAATGAAGCACCAAACCTTTAGGAAGAATTCTTTCAGCAGTACCAAGAAAAGTCATCACAGAGGGCGAATTTATGTTATTTCCAAGTAGAATGATCTAGGAAAGATTGAAGAAAGACTGTCCAAATGTTGAGAAGCCAAAAGAAATTTGAACTGGCAAAATGATTTAGTGTTTGAGGTGTTCATTTGTTAGTTCATTGTTTAGAGAATGGACATTACCTTGGTCACATCAACTCAAGCTTTGTATTCATCTACTCGCATCCATTTAGTAGCAGACCATTTATTCCCCTTGATAACAGGACAGCCACCTATATATCAACAGCAGGAGAAACGTCATAATTTTATGAAGAAAATCCGGTACTCTCCGCATAAGAGAAGGAAAAGAAAGCGCACTGACAAAACGAACGAAACATACATTGCCAAAACCTAACATGCTCAGAAAAATGAATGGTGGGTTTATAAGTTTGAGAGTATCTAATCTAACCATGCAAACTTGAAGGATCTAGAGAGGCATCGGGCTTCATGCTCCAGAAAAGCAATGCATCGCCCCTCTTCGGTTTAACAGAAAGTCCTTTCTTCCCACAATCAGAAAGCTCATTCCACCAAGGTACAGAACTAAAGTTTCCTTTGGCAGCAGGGAACACTGTCTCGCCTCCTTCTTCGACGTCTGAGCTGAATTACGATAGAATTCATATAAAATAATGGGCGAACCATGCAAAATGAAGCACTTGTTTAGAGTCCAAAGCATGGAAAATATGGATTACTACTTACAGGTACATAAGCACTGTTGCTATACGTTGACCTCCATTCTTTGTATTGTAGTCGTCAAGGAAGTAATCAAAATGAGGTTCATATTTCTGTCCCACTTCGTAATGAAGAACCTGAAGTCCTTCTCCATGCTCTGCATATATTATGTGTGCACTTAAGTAACAAAGTACGAAAACTTAGTGTCTAATATTCATTAACCTTATGAAAATTTTACAAGATAAGAAGACAGTATCTACATATAATAAACAAAAATTGGCACAGCTTATCAGGTGAACCCGATTCTTGTTCATTCTAACGAGGGTCAATGGGCAGGTAAGCTCATAGGACAAACAAATATCTGGAATGTATTGGTATTCCTACGTCTGAGTCGATATTCGTTATTCAAATTTTCAGCCATGATTAAAAATCTTCCTCATCCATTGAAACTTAGCACGAGAATTGTATCTATTTGAATAGTTTCAGGCATGATAAAAATCTTTTCTAACAAAAGAAAAGTTATGATTGGGAAAGCTAGACTACAGGGGAAAAATTATACCAAAACGATAGGTGCACTTGAAAGTAAATTAAAGATTACAAAGATTATTTTAACCTTGCATAATAGAAAATAATGCTCGATGTAGTTGGAAGAAACCAGGAGGAAATGGACTCAAAAATCGTACCTATGGGTATGAAGGTGAAATCAGCAATCCTTTTCTCTATAGTGCTGATAATCTTGTCGCCTCCTCTCGGCAAGAATGTTCCAGAGCTAGTGCGAACTCTGTGAAAGAGAGGTCAGGGAGGTTTCCACAAAAGAGATCCAGCATTACTAACAGTAAAGAATTCTGAGGAAAGGAATAGAACACCTGCTATCTTTGCTCTTTCCAGTTTCACTGTCAACAACGGTAGACTTTTGCATATGAGGCTTGGCATGGCTAATTAGGTACTCACACTCCTCCTTTGTCTGAGCAATTCAAAAGTAAACCAATTCAGTATTTCCCTACTCCGGGATTAATCGATGGGTCTCAGCCTCAGTCAACTCATACTCCAATACCATCTAAAGACAAACACAATGGGAATTATCCTTGACTCATCATAATAAGAACGAAGAATGATTTCTTAGAGGAACATAAACATAATAAGCTTCAAGAAGGTACAGCCCCAAAGACGCATTCAATGTGTATAAGCATGCACCAACCAAGTTTATTAAAGAATTCCATACACAAATTGCATTAGGAGAGAAATGAATGAACATAAATCACAAATCTCTCAATCAAGATCGGGAAAACAGAAATACCAGAAAGTTATGATAAACAAAGGCTCTAGGTTCCCATGAGATCACTTCAGCCCACCGTTCCCCTTTCTCCTCGTCAACACTGAAACAAAATCAAACAAAACCACAGAATCAATCAAAATCCATCCTCATACAGAACAAAAAATCGAAAGAAAATCCACAAGATACATACTCCTCGGAGGTTTTCCGCACAATCGAGCTCAGATCATGAACCTTGGGCGAACCGCCGGAATTTCCAGGGATCGAAAGGATTCCAAGAGCAAGAAGAATCAGAATGACGAAGGTGAACATAATGAGCAGAGTAAAAATGAGAGTAGATGAAGAAGACGACTTCCGAGTAGGTAAACGAGATTGCCTGTGCTTCGCCATGGAAACAAAACCCTTAGGAAGCAAGATCTGGAATTCCAAGCTTTTGGTCTTCGTCTCCAAAGTCCAAAGCCCTCTCTGTACAGACAAACTGTGAATCTTGACACCGTAATTAAAGATTGATTTTGGCTCTGCTTATCAACTTTTATTTCTTAATTATTTATTTAATTTATCCCCTCCCGTCTCCGGCGGCTTTCTTTTATTTATTGTTTTTATTATTATTATTATTTTTTTATCGGGTTTATTTTAATTTTTTTATTTTAAAATTTTAATAATTTTAAGCGAAATTAAAATCTAATTTGTATCGAATATTAATTTTTTAATTTAGTGTTTTAATACACGTTTAGAAAATATAAAAAAACAATTAAAAATATAATCATTAAAATTAAATGGGAATATTTCATAATTGATAATATTTATCTAATTATAATATAATAATATAAGCCTTGGTTGACTTCTAATCCTCCATTTATTACTTTAATTGTATATTAAAAACCATTTATTAGTTGAAAAAATATGTATGTTACTTAGAAAATCTTATGATAAAGTATGTCATGAAATTTATTTTAAATATGCTTTCATTTCAGAATTTGATGTGTCATTATTTAAATTCAACCAAGGAAAAAAAATAAATGTGATATCAATGGTAGCTTTTAAAAAAATAATTTTAAAATAAGTTAGGTAATTAAATTCTAAAAATAAAATCGTTTGAAGTAATTTCTTTAAAAAAAATTATTGAATAATTATTAGATAAAATTATAAATACTTTCCTAATTTCTCATATATGAAAAATATTTAAAAAATAAATAAATTTTGAGTCAGTAAATTTATTATATGAACATATATCTCATTTTTTCATAAATAATATATCGAATAAAAGAACTTGTACCATATACGATATTGTCAAAAAAAAAAAAAACCTTAGTCATATTATTTTTTGTTTTTCTAAAATGTTTCGTTGTTATGAAGATACTCTTTTTTACTCATATCATAATATTCATCTTAATTAGCCAACGTCGGGTTTCAATATATTTCCAAAATATTTCGTTATTATGAAGATGTGTTTTTTACCCGTTCAAGCATCAGGGGTTCGATTCGAACAATTTTGACTATCCAACCCAAATTATAAACGTTGGATTGAGTTAGATTTTTTTTTATTAATTTGGGTTGAATTAAAAAAAACGAAAAAATCAAGTTATATTGCAAGTTGATATTTTTTTTTGCTCGATCAATTTATAATATATTTAAAATATCATTTTAGTCCACCTAATTTAATATTTATAATTTTAATAATTTCAAATTTTTAGTTAATATCATAAACTTCCATTCATTTTTTATTTAAATATTCGTACACTATTTAATTTATTACCATAAAAATAAAATTTAAGATTGGTTGAGAGTACATTCATTAAAACAAGACGAAATTTAATTTCATCAAATTTTATTATTTATTTATCATTTTAAATTATATATAATTCTGAAATATTTATAGATAATTATCCATAAATTAGATATTAATTATAATTCTTTTAAGTGATATATTTTTATGGATGGCAAATAAAATTTAACTAAAGTTTGGTTCAACACACAATAATGGAGAGAAGCGTATTCTTCATTGAATTCAAGCTAACTGAGAATCATATTATATAATAGTTATATTATCAATAATGCTAAGAGATTTGATTCTGATAATGAATACGTTATTAGAATATTCTTAAATAATTTTTTTTTTATAAAGTATAAATAATTGTTTATTAATATTAAAGTTAATCAAACAATATTCACATTTAATTCTAGTTCAAACGTCACAATCATATTTTCAACCTAGGGAATCATTTTACAAAAAGAAAAAAAAACTTTAAAAATAAATTTGATTTTTTCTTATGATAAAAAAAAAAAAAAAAAAAAAAAACAAGTGATTCTAACAAACACTCAAGAAATAAGTGGTTCAGAATGATTGATATTGATTATTAAAAAAAAAAAAAAAAAAAAAAAACAAGTGATTCTAACAAACACTCAAGAAATAAGTGGTTCAGAATGATTGATATTGATTATTAAAAAAAAAAAAAAAAAAAAAAAACAAGTGATTCTAACAAACACTCAAGAAATAAGTGGTTCAGAATGATTGATATTGATTATTAAAAAAAAAAAAAAAAAAAAAAAACAAGTGATTCTAACAAACACTCAAGAAATAAGTGGTTCAGAATGATTGATATTGATTATTAAAAAAAAAAAAAAAAAAAAAAAACAAGTGATTCTAACAAACACTCAAGAAATAAGTGGTTCAGAATGATTGATATTGATTATTAAAAAAAAAAAAAAAAAAAAAAAACAAGTGATTCTAACAAACACTCAAGAAATAAGTGGTTCAGAATGATTGATATTGATTATTAAAAAAAAAAAAAAAAAAAAAAAACAAGTGATTCTAACAAACACTCAAGAAATAAGTGGTTCAGAATGATTGATATTGATTATTAAAAAAAAAAAAAAAAAAAAAAAACAAGTGATTCTAACAAACACTCAAGAAATAAGTGGTTCAGAATGATTGATATTGATTATTAAAAAAAAAAAAAAAAAAAAAAAACAAGTGATTCTAACAAACACTCAAGAAATAAGTGGTTCAGAATGATTGATATTGATTATTAAAAAAAAAAAAAAAAAAAAAAAACAAGTGATTCTAACAAACACTCAAGAAATAAGTGGTTCAGAATGATTGATATTGATTATTAAAAAAAAAAAAAAAAAAAAATCCTCTTAAGAGATTTTATGAGGATAATTTTATTTAGATTATTTAAAATTTAAAAAATAATTTTAATTAGTTTTGAGGTACGGGACTGACACCAAGTGAGAATAATATGACTAAAAAATATTAAAAGAGTTAAAATTGGTCTTCTGGCTAATATTTACGATTGGAAATTTAGCCATTTATTTATTTTGATAAAATTATTATTTTAGAGAAATTATTTGGATATTATTTGACACAAAATCAACTTAGTTTATTATAAAAATCCTAGTCACCAATTAAAAAAATGTTTTTCAAAGATGACGGGCTCACACGTCCAAATAGATTAAGTAAATAATTAGAAGTTTGTGTCCTTAAACAATTATTAAACTGAATAATCAAAACCCAAATTGAGTTAAGGTTACGGATAATCAGCAACAGCGATCCACCGGCCGTACCGTAGATCGACGCCATTAATCCTGGGCGGGAATGTTCGAGCTGTAAACACAAAACAGTATATATTAGCTACTGAAAATGGCCATTTCTTGATATGAAGATCCACTAATGTCTGTGCCCCACGCTGAGCTGCCTTGAAAAGCAATCAATCAGCAAAGCAGCAATCAATTCCATCTTATCCTCTCGCTTCTGTGTTTACAGTGAGCGGTGAAAGGAGTAGCAGAGATGGCGATGGGTATCAACCACGGTGGTTTCGATTGAGAAATTTCAATACCCGCGTGGGCTCAATTGGGTGCTCACTCTGTTTCTGGTAAGATATTTATATGTAGTCAAAACCCATTTCAATTCGCGTCAATTTTCATGGCGGAAAGTTCAGAAGAGGTCTATCTCCATGGCGATCTCGACCTTAAAATCTTCGAGGCCACCCAGTTGCCTAACATGGACATAGTATCCGAGCGTCTACGTCGTTGCTTCACTGCTTGTGGTACTCTCAACTGCTCCGCCATTAAATCCGTCGCTACCAACTCACGTTCTGCCGCCGGTGAGGGGAAAGTCCACCACAGCCATGGAAAAATCATCACCAGTGACCCATATGTTACCGTCCGGGTTCCTCAAGCCACCGTCGCGCGAACTCGCGTTATTAAGAATTCCCAAAACCCCAATTGGAACGAGCATTTCGTTATCCCTCTTGCACAGAAAATGGCCGAGTTGGAATTCCAGGTGAAGGACGATGATGTCTTTGGCGCTGAAGTTATGGGGACAGTCAAAATCCCGGCTCAGCAAATTGCCTCTGGTCAGACAATTAGTGGGTGGTTTCCGGTGCTTGGCTCAAATGGGAAGCCACCGAAGCCCGGCACTTCACTACGAATTGAAATGAAGTTCACCCCTGTTGAAAAGAATCCGGTGTACCGCCACGGCATTGCTGGAGATCCGGAGCATAAGGGTGTGCGGCACACTTATTTTCCGGTGAGGAGAGGCAGCTCCATGAGATTGTACCAAGATGCTCATGTGCCTGATGGGATGCTGCCGGTGATTGAATTGGATGGAAAGAATGTTTATAGACAAGAGAATTGTTGGGAGGATATCTGCCATGCTATATCAGAGGCTCATCATATGATTTACATCGTTGGTTGGTCAGTTTTTCATAAGATCAAGCTGGTTAGAGAGACAACCAGGCTGCCACGAGGTGGGGAACTTATTCTTGGTGATCTCCTCAAATACAAGTCAGAGGAGGGTGTTCGAGTATTGATGATGATTTGGGATGATAAGACTTCTCATGATAAGTTCTTCATCAATACAGTGAGATTTTGAACAAATGCTTGTGATTTTAGGCTAGAGTTATGATGTCTGGAACATTTTACGTGAGATCTCACGTTAGTTGGAGAGGGGAACGAAGCATTCCTTATAAGTGTGTGGAAATCTCTCCCTAGCAGACACGTTTTAAAATCGTGAGACTGATGGCGATACGTAACGGGCTAAAGTAGATAATATCTGTTAATTGTGGGTTTTGGCTGTTACAAATAGTATCAAAGTTAGACACAGGGCGGTGTGGTGTGCGAGCAAGGACGCTGGCCCCCAAGGGGATGGATTGTGAGATCCCATATTAGTTGGAAAGGAGAACGAAACATTCCTTATAAGGATGTGGAAACCTTTCCGTAGCAAACACGTTTTAAAACCGTGAGCTGACGGCGATACATAACAGGCCAAAATGGATAATATCTGTTAGCGGTGGGCTTGAGTTGTTACATTTTACTTCAAGCTAGTTTCTATAATGATATAAAACGACGTTAAAGAATCGATTCTAAATTGTGTCGTCTCCGGTTGCAGGGGGGATTGATGCAGACACACGACGAGGAAACCAAGAAATTTTTCAAGCATTCTTCAGTGATCTGTGTGCTCTCACCTCGCTATCCAAGCAGCAAGCTAAGCTATGTTAAACAAAAGGTATTGGTGTCTATGTTTATCACGTAGTTAGATACTCCTTGAGCTCATATAGTGTGTTTGTCCAGGTTGTAGGCACTGTCTTCACGCATCATCAGAAATGTGTCCTTGTTGATACTCAAGGATATGGTAATAATAGGAAGATCACTGCTTTTCTTGGAGGTCTTGATCTCTGTGACGGTCGTTACGATACACCCGAGCATCGACTATTCCATGGCCTCGACACGGTATTTAAGGATGATTTTCATAATCCTACATTCCCTGGAGCCAAAGCTCCAAGGCAACCATGGCATGACTTGCACTGTCGGATCGATGGGCCAGCTGCATATGACGTGCTTATAAACTTTGAGCAACGTTGGAGCCGAGCCACAAGATGGACCGAGTTTGGCCTACGCTGCAGGAACATTACTCACTGGCGCGATGCTTTAATCAAGATAGAGCGCATATCATGGATACTAAGCCCTCAAATAACCATCTTAGCTGATGGTTCAATAAAAGTTCCAGAGGATGACCCCAAAGTATATGTTTCAAACGAAAAAGATCCTGAAAACTGGCATGTTCAGGTTGAAACTTATACAACTTATGGGCTTGTTTTTCGGTTTCGTTTCGTTATTAAATCCTTCTCTTTCTTTCGTTCTTTAGATATTTCGATCCATCGACTCGGGATCGGTTAAAGGATTCCCAAGAGATGTCCATGTCGCGGAGTCGCAGGTTCGTACTCTACTGCTGTTTTTTCTCCCCATTTTGGATGATATGAAGTTCATTTGTGGTTTGTTTGTGGCTGCAGAACCTTGTATGTGCCAAAAACTTGGCTATAGAGAAAAGCATTGAAATGGCATATATCCAGGCTATTCGATCGGCGCAACGTTTCATTTACATTGAAAACCAGTATTTTATAGGATCATCATATGGATGGCCGGGATATAAAAATGCCGGTGAGTTTTGTTCGAGTTTTGTTCTTTGAAGTAGTTTACTTTGTTGCTTCTACATTACATACTTGTGGGTTGATGGCACGAGCAGGGGCTGATAATCTCATTCCCATGGAGTTGGCCCTTAAGATTGCAAGCAAAATAAGAGCCAATGAAAGATTTGTTGTGTATATTGTCATACCAATGTGGCCTGAGGGAGATCCCAATAGCGCTCCCATGCAAGAGATTCTTTATTGGCAGGTAAATGGCTATATGAAAAGGAATGTATATAGATTGAGAAATATTTTGAAACGTTGAAACTAGCTCGGGTTTCTACTGTATCTATTACTGAATGTGATGGACTGGTACTGTGAGATCCCATGTCGGTTAGAGAGGGGAACGAAGCATTCCTTATAAGGGTGTGGACGCCTCTCTCTAGTAGACGCATTTTAAAATCGTGAGGATGATGGTGATACATAACGAGCCAAATCGGACAATATATGCTAACGGTTGACTTAGGTTGTTACGAATGGTATCAGAGCTAGACACCGAGCGATGTGCCAGTGAGGACGCTGGCTCCCAAGGGAGGTGGATTGTGAGATCCCCAGGTCGGTTGGAGAGGGGAACGAAACATTCTTATAAGGATATGGAAACCTCTCCCTAGTAGACGCGTTTTAAAACCATGAGGCTGACGGTGATACGTAACGAGTCGAAGCGGACAATATCTACTAGCGGTGGACTTGGGCTGTTACAAATGGTACCAGAGCTAGACACAGGGTGATATGTCAGTGAGGACACTGTGCTCCCAAGGAGGGTGGATTGTGAGATCCCACGTCGGTTGGAGAGGGGGAACAAAGGATTCCTTATAAGGGTGTGGAAACTTCTCCCTAATAGACGCGTTTTAAAACCGTGAGGCTGACAGTGATATGTAATGAGTCAAAGTGGACAATATCTATTAGTGAAGGATTTGAGCTGTTACAAATGGTATCAGAGCTGGACACTGGGTGGTGTGCCAGCGAAGACGCTGGGCCTCCAAGGAGGTTGGATTGTGAGATCCCACATCGGTTGGAGAGGGGAACGAAGCATTCCTTATAAGGGTGTAAAAACCTCTCCTAGTAGACTCGTTTTAAAACCGTGAAGCTGACCGAGATACGTAACGAGCTAAAGTAGACAATATCTACTAGTGATGGGCTTGAGCGGTTACAAACATGAACCTAACTCATTAGCGTAATCTTGAATATTGTACTTGATTATTGTAGGGACAAACCATGCAAATGATGTATGACATTGTTGCAAGTGAGCTGAAATCATTAGAGCAACCATATTTGCACCCTCAGGACTATCTAAACTTCTACTGCCTTGGCAAACGGGAAAAAGTTCCAGAGAATGGGCCAACCACTGATGATGCAACGGTAACTATTCAGCAACTCAATGTTGATCATAACCTTGATACTCTTTTTCGTTGAAACATGTGTGTATTCATGTTTTAGGTATCTAATTCAATAAAACATCAACGGTTTATGATTTACGTGCATGCCAAGGGGATGATAGTAGATGATGAATATGTAATTATTGGGTCTGCAAATATTAACCAACGATCTATGGCTGGAACGAAGGACACCGAGATAGCCATGGGCGCATATCAGCCACATCACACGTGGGCGAAGAAAAAGAAACACCCACATGGTCAGGTTAGGCTCTTTTCGTCTTTCGACCTCGTCCATTTTGTCACTTTTTATCTCCTAACTCGAGAACTGTGAGATCTCATATCTGTTGGAGAGGGGAACGAAGCAATTCTTATAAATGTGTGGAAACTTCTCCCTAACATACACGTTTTAAAATTGTGAAGCTGTCTGCGATACGTAACGGACTAGAGCAGACAATATTTGTTAGCAGTGGGCTTGAGCTGTTTATAAATGGTATCAGAGCTAGGCGGTGTGCCAGCGAAGACGCTGAACCTCCAAGGGGGTGAATTGTGAGATCCCATATCTGTTAGAGAGGGAAATGAAGCATTCCTTGTAAGGGTGTGGAAACCTCTCCTTAGTAGATGCGTTTTAAAACCGTGAGGCTGACGGCGATACGTAACGGGCCAAAGTGGACAATATCTGCTAGTAGTGATACGTGTTTTAAAACCGTTAGGGAGAGGTTTTCATACCTTTATAATGAATGTTTCGTTCCCCTCTCCAACAGATTAGAACTAACAAGGAAATGAAGCATATCGCTCTGTATAACTAGGCACTAAACCAACATCAACTTACTTAGGTTGAGTTATTTGCTAAACAACTACTTTGTTAGACGTGCTTGCATACACACACTTCATGAACTCTTGCTATACAGATTTACGGATACAGAATGTCGTTATGGAGTGAGCATCTTGGAATGCTCGATCCATGTTTCAACGAGCCAGAAACTTTGGAATGTGTAAGAAGAGTCAACGGGGTAGCAGAGGATAACTGGAAGCGATTCACCGCCGATGAATTCACGACGTTGCAAGGCCACCTCCTCCGGTATCCGGTGCTCGTGGATGGCGATGGGAGAGTCACCCTGCTGCCTGGACATGAAAACTTCCCTGATGTAGGAGGGAAGATAATAGGATCTCATTCAGCTGCAATTCCTGATGTTTTGACCACATAGTCTCCGCCCTGTTATAGCAATGATGCTTTCTAGCTAGAATCAACGCGCTCTACCTCTATTCGGAGTCGAAACCGCGAAACGGGCACACGAGTCGATCACTGGCTAGTCTGTAGGCAAGCTTACTGTCCAAAACAATGAAAATTACATAGCTTTGGGGTTCTTTTGGGTGCATTTTCCTTGTGGTTGGTGGGGTTTTCTTCCTTGTTCTTCGTCAATGCTTGTATGTATTTGAATGGAGTTGAACTGTGAATATGGAGTATAGTGATGTTGATTGGGAGAAGGTAATTCATAATAAACAATAATTCTTCTTAATTTTCATTTAAATTTAAATTATGAAAAAAAATGAAAAAATAATCTCGACCCTCCACTTTCAAATGTTACAGAAGGGTTAAGTATTTATTTCGTAAGCTCGTGGCAGACTGAACCAGTGGTAAAGGATGACCAACCTAATAATGCTTAGCTAGTCTTTTCGAATGATCCACCACATGAGATTGGGGCACAGCTCGAACTCTCACGAGAGGTAGTAGTGAAGAATCTTAGACAATGGACAAAAAAAATGAGTACCTAGGATGATTTAGTCCGAAGACACTTTGACTTTAGTAGGTTTTTTCAAAATTGGTTTGGTTCCATGAGTTACTCAAATTTTATAATTTTTTTTAATAATATTAAAATTTAAAAAGTATTATAATTTTTTTAAATTTTTTTAAAGCGTTCGATTTTTCTTTTGGGTTGAAATTTATGAATCATGCAGTGATGCCTGGATCAGAAGCGAGAGTGCACGATAAGTATAGTGTGCACAGTGTACCTGATAATTCTTAAAACATATACGGAGAGATTGTTTTCGCGATTCCATTTACTCTCTCTCCTCGCACAAGTCACGACGGCGAGTTGCGATTCTGGGCTCGTGGAGAGGCCGTCTTCAGAAACCCTAAAAGTCCTGTTCGTATCTGTACTGTTCTTCAGCTTTTGCCGGCCGCCGTTCTAGTTTTCATCTCATTGTGAAAAATGGTAAGCTCCTATTTCTCAGTTCTATTTTTCTTTCTTTGTCTATTGTTGTTTTTATTTCATCGATAAAAGGTTTAACAATCGAGCGTTTCTGGTTCTGCGCAGGCCGATTCTCATCGCAAAAGGTGAGCTTATTTACGTTTTTTTGTAATGATTTGTTTTCTTACGGTTGACGATCTTGGGGCTTTCTGTATCTAGGGCACGGAGATGATTTGTGTTGTAGCATTCATGATCTTCTGTAGCGTTGAACTTTTGAGCACTCCTACATGAAGGAAATAATTGTCACGAGTCTTGAGCATTTTTAGAAGGATTTTATTTCATTCATTGAGATGCCTGTAACTAGGGTTGAGCATTTTCTTGACAATGCACTGGTGGCTGTAATCACTTTAGGGTTTTGGAAAAAGTAACAAGGTCATGCCTTACTTTTCTTTTTCTTTGTCTTGGGAAGTTCTAACAGGTAGTAATCAAGAAATCAAATTAAAAGCAATTACATTGGGTAACTATTGTTGTAATTAATGGAGTTTGAGAGATTTGAGTATCCAAATTTTGAAGTTAATTTAGGGTCGGAATTGGGTCAAGTGCCATGCGAAAGAACTTTGGTCGCTCTCGTACCCTTTGTTTTCATTTTAAAACTTGGCTGTTGATGATTGAGATGGGAATAATTTCTGATGATTTCCCTTCTCTTGTTCTGTTGGTTTCCTTTTTCCATTTTGACCATATTAATTTGTCAGACTTGAAAACTCGTTCTGTCAGTAATTTACACATTAAGGATCGATAGAAACATGGGTGAAAGAGATAATGTGCGTTTACTATATTAAAAAACTTGGCAGTTTGATAATTTAGACCATTCCATTCTTTTAGAACATCCTCATTTTAATAATTCTAATGCATTTAGATTGTCGGTGTTAGTTCTACTTATGGTTGTAAGTGGCACAGGTACTCTCGATCTCCTTCTCCCTGGAGAGCTCCTTCAAGATCAAGATCTAGATCACGATCTAGGCCAAGGTCTAGATCCAGATCGTGGTCAAGGCCAAGGTCCCGAAGTCGTGGAAGGTTGGTTTTGATTTTTCTTTATTACCTGGATAAATGGAAAGTAGAAACTACTTTTATGTTTGTGATCTGTAGCTTAGAACCCTATTTTTATGGTTACACATGTTTCTGATACAGATCAAGATCCAGAAGTCGAGGAAGGTGTGTGTGTTTCTTCGGCTGGAACTCTAGACAAAATAATCAGCGCTCTATTTCAGTAGAATTGGATCTATTTGTACTTCTTTCTCATATATTGTTAGTGTTTGATTCTCCTTGGATAACATTTTTAGCTTCTTCCAGGGGGGAGAATGTCAATAACCCTGGGAATACGCTTTATGTCACTGGCCTATCTACAAGGGTCACTGAAAGAGACCTTGAAGAACACTTTTCCAAGGAGGGCAAGGTTAGCTTCTGAACCCTTTATCTTGCAGATAATTGCATGATCGTGTGAGAAGTCCCTACTTGGATCATGATGTGAAACAAGTGGCATGACATAAATAAGACCGTATTTATTGTGTTTCTTGAAATTAAAAATGTTTTTATAGTATTTCCTGAATTAAAAAACATTTAAATGGAAATTCGGTAGATGACAGATGGTCTCAAGTTCAGTGTATTCATAATATTCTGTATTGAAAAGCAGAAATTGGATTAGACTCCAAATGGCCCGATGTTCTGCAATTACTTGTTTTATTGATCACGATGTAGTCAGTTTATTCTTCCTTTCCTAATACTGCTATTATTTGCAGGTATCTTCTTGTTTCCTTGTGGTTGAACCTCGAACTCGGATTTCCCGTGGTTTTGCATTTGTAACGATGGACAATGTTGATGATGCTAATCGGTGTGTTAAGCATCTCAACCAGTCAATTCTAGAAGGTCGATATATAACTGTGGAGAAGGTACTACGCTTGTTCTGCTCTGGATAGCCTTGAAGAAACTTAATTGTTTTCTTTTTTGGTTTTTTCCCTTAACTTGGAGGTTTTCTGGTTATATTCAGAACAAGTTGTGTGAGCTATGTTGGCAGCAATCAAAGATGATGAGTTCATCCATGTCAACTTTAGTGAAACAGCTTGGTCAATGACAAGCTTAAACAACAGATTTCAAATGCGCCTGATCAACTAAACATATCAACTATATTGCCCAACAACTTTTCTACATCAGCATTCACTTTCAACACAACTAACCAACGGACATTATCAAGAACTTTCTAATCAGGCTTTATGGTATTTCATGCCTAGTCATTGGACACTAGTCAATTTTTCCCGACTCATGATATCAAGTGTGCCCATTTTAGGTGGCCAGGCCCCCCTTATGAACAATTTCAAAACTAGTTTTTGCATTTAAGTGCTCACCGTGAAAACTATACAAACAATATAGCCCTTTTATATAGTCTTGGGACATAGAGGTTACCAATTGAAGTGAGATGACACCTTTTTTGTCTTTCAGTCACGGAGGAAACGGCCAAGAACTCCAACGCCAGGACACTACTTGGGGTTGAAAAGCACCAGAGACTCTGGTAAGTGTAACCTGTCAATTTATTCAAAACTATGGTTGTTTCATATATTCTGTGCTTTAAATTTCAATCTACTTAAACATTAATAACTTTGTTGGTTATTGTATTAGGCTACCGTGGCGAACGAGGTAGCAGGTATCGTGGTGGCTCCTTCCGCGAGGACTATGGGCATCGTCGATCCCCAAGACGCTCGCCATATCGAGGGGCCCGAGAGTACTCCCCTAGACACTCACCGCCTCCATATGGTGGTGGGAGATCAAGGAGGGATCACTCTAGGTCGCCTCCTTACTCTCCTTACGGCGGCGGCAGCCCAGATAGGAGGTATCCTCGTGGCTCTAGGTGATATTGCCCCCTTTAATGTACTTTTGTGGTGCAATTAGTTAAAAGACCTACAGTGGATTATGGTTGTGTGTGTATTCGAACGTCTGTCTGTACCTCATAGTTTTAAGCAGTCCAACTGCCAGAATGTTACCATATGCTCTTTTGATTTGGTGTTTTGACATGGTTCTATAAAAAACATTGCTCTGTCTTTCGTATATTGTTCTTTTTCCTTCTCAAAAAATGATTAGGCTTCCCATAATCACTGGGTTTTTCAGTATTTTTAAATATATTTATTAATTATTATAGACGCAAATAAAATATTACTTTTCAAGTTTCATATCTAACCCATCAAATCCAAATACCATATAGTTAGCGAAATGAGATTATATGTGACAAATAAATAATTTCTCCATGGTATTAAAAAAAATTAAATGATTCAATTTAATATGCTGCAACGGTTAAAACTAACATAATCTGAGAATCAATTTCGTTCTAATTTTGAGCCCGCGATCATATCTTGGGCCGACGATAAATTGCAGATAATGGGCCTGAGGCCCAAACTGCAGTCTTATGGGCTTGGACCCGTAGCCCAATTTTATGAAGAAATCTCTTCCATTTTCTCATCAGAGGGGAAGTGCCATCGGGAATCGATCGGAGCCAGCCATGTCACTCGCAGCTTTTCTCAATATTCCGGTAGCTAAAGTCGTCTTCCTCTCGAATTCGCCGCTTTCTCTTCCCAATTCTACCAAGCTTTCCTTCGTATCTCTTCCCAGACGCCCAAACAGAGTTTGTTCGGTTAAGTCTTCTTCCCACAACTCTTACTCTATCCAACCAGATGAGTTAGAAGACTTTGTTATCGGCGATTGCGTTATCTTCGAAGACGGCGTGTTTGACGACCCGTATGTGTTGGATGATTCGAATGCGGAGCATTACAGTCCGCGAACAACGAAGTCTAAGCCAAAGAATGGCGTTGTGGAAATTAAGCCCGAAAATTTGGTGCCGGATGAGTGGAAAGAAGTGCAAGCGGAGATTAACATCACCAAGAAAGAGAGACGGAAGATTGCTCAGGAATTGGAGTTTGGTACTCGAGTTGAGAAGAAGAAGCAAGGGCTTGTTCCTTTGAGGAGTGTGAATTTGGAGGAGTATTTGTCGTTTAAGGAGGCCAAGTTGGCGCAGTTGAAGCCACTTGTTCTTGATAATCCTTCTAGTTTCCCGGGGACTGAGGAAGTTAACAGGGCGGAAGGTGTTAAGGAAGTGAAAGGAGGCGAAATTAGCGGGTCGAGCGAGCGTGTGGCGCCAAAAAATCCCAAATGGGCGGTTTATGGTAGGGGTCTGGAGGATGTTTCAGAATTCTTTAACAGTGTACAATATCAACCTGCTGATAAAAAAGCTGAAGGTATTGCCTATATTTTGAATGTGATTATTTGAGTTGCAATCTAAATGAAGCATTTCCAGTAGTAATTAACCAGTTATCCTTTACATTTTGAGTATGCTCGACTCTATGAATACTGGAAGGATAATCTTGTGTGTCTCTTTTAGATTTTGGTTATTATCCATTCACCTCAATGAATTACTCTGTTATGCTTCCATGGACAGGACCTCGCAAGTTATTTTCAAAAGAGGAAAAGGCTATGCTGAACAAAAGGGTGCCTGATCTTGCTTCTGCTCACTCTGTAAGCCTTGTTATGGCCATTGTATTTTAAAGTTATATTCTATGGGCTAGCTAGATTGACTCGTATTGGATATGCTTAAAAGTTATCAATATCCCGGATTTGGATTTGAAATAGTACTCAGCTACTGTAACCACTTGTGGGTTTTTGAAATTATGTTCAGGACATGTGGTTGCCTCTACATACTCTTGTTGGATCTGGCGAATTTTACCTTGTAGATGAACTACTGAAAAACAATGTTGATATCAATGCTGTGGACAAGGTAGGGAACGCTTCGATGCTAGAAAGCACAAATACGGATATGAGTCATGAATACAACACAGTCATGACAGGACATCATTTTTTTAAAAAATGTAGGATACGGACATGACAATGACACGTTTATTAAAATATACATTTTTTAAAAATATATATCATTTTATTTGAGAAGAAAGTTCAAAATCAATGAATTTTTGCATTTATATGCTTAAAAAGTTAGTTTGATGTATTTTGCTCTGAATTTTATTAGTTTTGTCATATTTAGTATACTTAAATGGTGTTTGATGCAGGTTTAACAAAAGTTAGACCAGTTTTTCACTTTGTACATCTTATCTATTCTACTAACAAGTGCCTGATACGTTTCAAATAAGTGTTGGAGTGTCCGAGTGTCCAATAAATGTTGGACACAGACACGTCTAAAATGTCCGTGCTTTTAGTTAATTTACAGTTATTTCATCAATCCTTAGTCATTTTTGTTTATATTTGCCTACAGGTTGGTTTCACAGCTCTTCACAGGGCCATAATTGCAAAAAAGCAAGCCATAACTAATTATCTTTTACGAGAAAGTGCCAATCCTTTTGTTCGTGATAAGGTTAGCTAAATTTTCCACTTATGCGGTTGACTAGCTTCGAGGAACGGTGTTAAACTTTGAGGAGGAGCTTTTGTCATTTTATCTTCAAAATTGAAACCAGTAATTGACGTTTTGCATGAATTGTTGATGCTCATTCGAATTACATAGAGATGTAGCTGTACATTGAAATTGTAGAAATCAAGTCTTCAAGCTGTATATGTTTTAATCCTTATAAACAAAGAATATATAGCGTCCATTAGTTTTTAATCTTATTTTTTACGTTTCATGTCAATAATACCTATCTGAAGTCGAGTAAAAGTTGAATTAAGTTGCCTACTTTCTAAATTCCAAACTTCCAAAGTAATGTAACATGATATATGTTTGCTTTCAGCTAATTTTTGTTGCAAGTTTTTTTTTTAAAAAAAAATTTATTCGAACTTTCTCTTATCAAAAAATTTCTACTACCCTTCTTAACAGGATGGGGCAACGTTGATGCATTATGCTGTCCAAACTGCTTCCAGTATGGCAATTAAAGTTCTTCTATTATATAATGTTGATATAAACCTTCAGGATAAAGTACGTTTATACTCCTCTTTATAGATGACGTGCCTTTTACAATTCAAAATTTTAATTAACACTATTCTTATCATCCTCTTACCAGGATGGGTGGACGCCGCTGCATCTTGCTGTTCAGGCTCGTCGAACAGATGTAGTCAGGCTTCTATTAATTAAAGGAGCTGATAAGACACTAAAAAATGTGGTAAGTATTGTTAAGTTTCTACATGGCATGAACATTACAATTTTTTGCTTTTCTTCGCTTGTGCTATTCTACATCTTTTCTGTAACGCACGATATTCTTGCTGATTTACTTGTATATCGTCTGAGCTAAGTTAGAATATATTAATAGGTTTAAATGCTCTTTTAACAATACATCTTGCCTCACTGCATTCCAGGAAGGGTTAACCCCATTGGACATTTGCCTCTATTCTGGTCAAGACACAAAAACTTATGAACTAATAAAGCTGTTGAAACAGCTTCCAAAGCCAAGTAAACTGCCTTCATGACAGACATGATTAGTTGAGTAACTCTTGCTTACGCTCTGGAAGATCGCCTATCATCATGTTTGGTATGCCATAGTTGTCCGAGTCCCATATTGGCCGTGCGACTGTTCAACATTGGGTTCTTTGCTAGATCATTCTATCAGAGCAAATAGCACAAAGAAAGTGAAATCATCGCAAACCGAGCTAGAAATATGTCTCTGCGTGAGCCCTCCTGCAGAGCAAATGCATCTATATCAATAACTGACCGATGATTATGGCATGGGAAGCCCGATGAGTATCATATTCATCTTTCTTTTTATGTTGAAAGTTGTAATAACCCCTTCCCTTTGTTTTGTATCTGTTGTAACTAATCAAAATCTTGAAGTATATACACGTTTTATCGACATAAGTTATGAACTTAATGGATGAACTCGAAGAGCTGTAGCTTTCTTATTGATGATATCCCTTCACAATATGAAGAGGAGGTACAAACTAGTTTATTGAAGTGGGGAAGGTGTTTGAAAATTTCTCTGATTATAGCTAGGTGGAAATTATTCGTCTTTGGCTGCTGTAACTGTCATTAAACGAATAATGAATACAGCTATTCTTTTCCTGTTGATAAGCTATATTTACAGGAATGCCGCCCGAAAACCCCTGAGCTGGAGTGACTACAGCAGCAGCGAGAATTACTGCAAAATCTGGTTCGCCTAATCCCACCTGCATAATGATGGGAACCTAGGGGTGTGTGGAAGACGAAATGAAGAGGGCATCTTCTCTCCGTCGCCCCACAATGCATAGGGTTCTTCTCCATGAGCAGCGTCGTCGCCTATTTCCAGGTCCTCTTCTTTCATTCTTAAGTTAACAATATGGCTAATCAGGTAACAGATAATGCTGGTAAAGATGGCATTCCAGAGGGTGATAAACACTGCTCCAGCGAACTGGATGCCAATTTGTTTGAGGCCATCTTTGAGCTTTCTATTGGAGATGGCATACAGGAAGCCTGGACCATATAGAGAATCTGGATACATCATTTTCAAAAGGCTGGGTTTAGCAAAGAAACCTGTGAGGAGTCCTCCCATGGAGCCAGCCACAGCATGTGTGTGGAAGACACCCAGAGTATCGTCGACACACTGAAGGAATGCCAGCTTCCTGTGCAGCACCATCATGGTGTACCATGGAACCAAACCAGCAAGCACACCCATCACCACAGCTGCGACCGAGTCCACAAGCCCTATTGTTCATGTAAACCATATACCCTGCTTCTAATTGGATTCTTCAGGTAAGGTAAAATTAACAGTTATGTCTTTCTTTCTTTCTGTTTCTAGGATGGGTGAAAGGACTAACCTGCACCAGGAGTGATACAGACAAGGCCAGTGATGATCCCTTGAACTGCACCAATCACAGAGCTTTTCTTGTATACTATGATGTCCATTGAAACCCAGATCAACAGACTTGTTGCTGTGCAAATATGCGTGTTCAAAATGGCTAGCGACGTAATCCGACCCGCTGCAAATGGAGCTCCTCCATTGAATCCAGTCCAGCCCAGCCAAAGAAACCCTGCCCCAAATACCATGTGGAGTATGTTGTTTGGTGGGAAGCTTTGCCTGTCGCGGGAGTGTCGTGGCCCGACCTGTGGGCACGGTCACCAGATCAGAAACCATCATCACTACAACTTGATACCAAAGCATACAGAGAAGAAAGATCACAGCAAAGAGAAGGTAATAACTTGTTTTTGTAGATCATTTACCCAGTAAGCGGCAGTGAAACCAGCCACCCCAGAAGAAAGATGAATGACATAGCCGCCGGCGTAATCAATGAGGTACTTCTGAATAAACCCATTCCCCCATATACAGAATGCCCCAACAGTGTAACAAACAGTTAGCCACATTGGAACAAAAAGCATCCATGCACCAAAATTCATCCTTCCCAGCAAGGACCCGGCAAGCAACACGACAGTAATGGCGGCGAAAGCGAACTGGAAAAACACGTAGTCAGCCATTGGGAAACAGCCTTGTGTAGAATGTGAAAGAAGGTACCCTTCAGACAGCGCTGCACCAGGCACACCAATGAGCCAGAACAATCGGTCACCGAATGCCATACGATGTGCCCACAACACCCAACAGACGAGCACAGAAGCGAAGCCATAGAGCGCCATGAAGGCGGAGTTGACAGCCCATTTTTTCTTCACCATGCTGCCATAGAGGATGACCAGCCCCGGAACAGTTTGGAGGCCGACCATGGTGGCTGCCGTGAGCTGCCATGCATTGTCGGCCTTGTTGTTCCAGTAGGGAATTGATTGGTCTGCCGCAGCAAGCCCCGGGCGCAAGCCACGGTCTTGAAGCATACAAGAACTCATAGGAGAAGAGGGAATTCGGACTGTATTTTCGTTCGAAGCTGCGGTGGGAATATAACATAAATAAGATTCAGTTTTTGGCAGTTGGCTTGGGAATGTTCCATTGGTATAATCTCCCTGTTCTTGGCTTCTCTTGTCCTGGTATCCCTAAAATGCCCTACAGGAGGAAGAAAAATACTTTAATAGGTGTCATCAATATTCTTTAATTATCGAAGACGTTGAGAAAAATTGTAAAAATGTCGGAGGATCCACGACGATGACGAAGGAGAAGAAAGGAGCACGAGCTCGTTTTTTTTTTTTTTGTAATTTTAAGAGTAGAGGTGAAATCAATCGATTAAGATCTCGATAACGAGACAAAGCCAAGACGCGCGAACACTTAAGACAATTTATTTGAGTACGGAAAAGAGGTGGACCGAAATAATTGCAGAAACGAATTAATGTAAACTAATTATTTTTCTGTATCACGTATTAAATTACATACCTGAACATAATTCAATTAATTAATTTTTTTTTTGATACATAGTACACTAAAATATTAATAAATGTTAGAATAATATTCTAAATATACTATAAAGTTCAAAATATTCCTTCCAATAGTTAAAAATGAAATCAATATCAATTATTATTTTGAAATTATCTTCCTTAAACTGAAAAGAATTACAAATAAACATTGGTAGTAACGTTCTGATTGGCCATCTCTTTGTTTTCTTCGTACTATTTTATTAATTATTAAAATTTACAAACATCATCCATCAACAATCACCCAGCTCCAACAGTACCTTTTATTTACAAATTCTTTACAAAGCAACTAAAAATTGACATACAGCTTAACCAGTTGAGAAATGTAACATACGATTTAACCTATGAAAACCGACATTTAATATATCGGAAAAATATAGGATATTTTGTGGAGATTATATTAAATAAAATTGTGGTGGGTGTGCAAAATTAGGAGAAGGTGAGATGTCCACAAAAATATTTACAATTCCATGGGCAGTCCATTGCGGGACCAAGCTTCATATCCACCCGCTATGTCCGTCACGTTCCCGTACCCCTACACACAATTCATTTCATTTAAATCCCTTCCCAACATTTCATTTTTATTTCATTTTAATTAAATTTCCATTAACCGGCTCATTCACCTATTCGTCACATTTTAAGAACACGAATCATTAATCTCAAAATTGAAAGTTTAATGTCGGATGAATTTTTACAAAATTTTGAATATGTTATAATTAAATATTTTGTCGACTCAAATTCATCCATTTTTAAAATAATTTATAAATGCCAATTTTTCGTATTGTTTTATTTCATTTCATTTTAGTTCAGATACATTCAAATATTTAATTTAAATTCGTATATTTTTAATAAATTTATGGTTATTCACCTAATGCTTATAATATAATCATTTTAAATTAAAAGTATATAGAGTAAATTTAAAATTTATTTTAAAAAATATCGAAACTAAAATGAAAAATAATATATTTATTTTAATCCAACATTTTTAAAATATATAATTTTTTTTTTCTTTTTTAGAAAGAAAAATAAAAATAGAAAATAGAAAGCAAGATGCTTACGGAAGCAAGAAGATCAGCGGCAGCCATTAGAGAGCGCTTCCCACTTAGGCATCCCTATCCAATAATACAAATCCATTAAAATTCAAAATTTAAATTTATAAAAATTTATAAAAATAAATAAATAAATTAGTTTTTAAAAAATTAATTAATTAATTAAACCATAAAACTTACGACAAGAATTTCATCCTCTTTTCTGAAATAAACCGCCACTTCAGCTAAGAAATGCGGGTTCCTTGTCATTCCTATATAATTCACATTAAAAATTTTAATTTAATTTTTAAAAATTGAAAAAATTATATAAAACCCATTTAAAATTTCATTAAATACCTGATCCTACCCTGTACATATAGGGGATGTTAATGGCGCCAGGGGCATGCCCTGCGCTGAACTCTTCAGGGGTTCTTACGTCTAAGTATCGCTGTCCGGCTTGAAGAAGCTCGAGAGCTACACGCACCGGCACCGACGTTGGAACCGCGACAGCTTCCATCTCTTCTCTTAGAACAGCATTTCGACTATATTGAATTTATCGAAATTTAATGTATATTCTCGACTAAAAGTTTAGGGTATAAGTTGAATTCTTAAGAGTCACTTTTATTTACCTGGTGCTCCAATTTTTATGGCTGATGGTAGTGTCTCTCTGGCGGCGTTGTAGTGAACCTGTAATTGGTAACAACCTCCCTCTAGTAATAAAATCGTTGGTTTATTGAATTGGATAATTTTAAAAGATACCCATTAAAAATAAAGTCGAATATAGCTCAATTGATTTGAACGAGAGAAGTCGAGGATACCTTGGAGGGAGATTGGTGTTGTCGGGATGGAGAAGAAAGGTGGACGATACGATGGAAGACGAGGAGGAGGCGAGCGACATGGTCGGGTCGAGCGATCGAGCGTAGAAGAAGTAGGGGATGGGAGTGATGAGAGGAAGAAGAAGGGAAGGAGATATATAATGGAATTAGGGGATGGGAGTGATGGGAATGCCACGCCATTTTATGAACAGCTTTGTTTGGATCTTCACGTAATGAAATTGAGTGGATAAGTTTGAAAGGTAGTCAGCCTCAGCCATGACCATCCATCCATATGAACATCATTTACAACTTTACTTTCTTTGCTTTCCCTCCACGACTTTTTTACCGTTGTTGTTTGCAATTTTTACGCTCGAAAATTTGTATTTCACGTCGAGATCGAGATTCGTTACAAAAATACAGCTCAACCGAGTATCTATTCACAATGGATAAGTTGCATACTAGACAAGATTCCTTATAACTCGTACTACGTTGATTAAAAAACCAGCTCAATTGAGTATCTACATCGATTCGAGAGAGGAATGAGTGTCACCGAAGACACTGAGACCCAAATGGGTGAATTATGAGATCTTTACAAATGTGTGAAAACCTCTCCCTAACAGACGTATTCTAAAAACTTTGGAGGGAATCTCGAGAGGGAAAGTTAGATGAGAACAATATCGACTAGTAGTGAGCTTGAGCTATTATAAATAGTATTAGAGTCAGACACGGGGCATTGTGCTAGTGAAGACGTTAGGCCTCGAAGGGAGGTGAATTGTGAGATCTCACATCGATTGGAGGGAGGAACGAATGTCATTGAGGACGTTGAGCCATGAAAGGGGGTGGATTGTGAGATCTCATATCGATTGAGGAGGAGAACGAAACTTTTTTTTAAAACCCACGAAAAAATTTACTTATATAGATCAATATCTGTTAGCTGTGAGCTTCGATCAGATGTCATTTTGCTGACAATAATTTAGATGAGTTCTTGCACACATATCAAAGCCTTTGGTGGCTCCTATCCTCTACACGTGGCTGGCGCAGCCATACCCACTCGTCACCCATCTAGATATTTCTCTCAACCCTCCAATTATTTAAGTTATATATATATATATAATTATTTTGAAAGATTTTATTTCTAGTTTGTTTTATTGTATTTTTTAGAAAAGAAAAAAAAGAATTAAAATCAATTTTGGACATGATTTGAAAGCACCTCTCGCCCATATTAATTCTTATCAACATTTTATTTGAAATTTTGAATACGTGTAATAACATGGTGACGTGGACATATATTAAATTTTGTAAGATGTTGATGTATTGAATTAATTAATATTATAAATGAAATAAAAATGACGATGAAAATCATTAAATTCATGAATTAAATTGAGGTTAAATAATAAAAAAAATATTCCCTACTTTTATACTTTTTTTAAAAAAAAAAATTGTCGTTTTAAATTTTAAATATTTTATACTTTGAAATGTTTATAAATATTAAAAGTAATATTGTAATTTTGAAACAAAATATAAATATTTATTTTTTTTTAAAAAAAAAATTTATAAAGTAACCGTGTTTTATTCTCCTCCTGTCAAAATTCTCTATTTATTTATTTATTTTTTATTTACAGGAATCTTAGATTCCCAAATTTGCAAGAATTGGATTCCCACCAATAATTTTTCTATTTATTATTCTCTAAATAAAATAGTTATTTGAAAGTTTTTATTTTTTTAATATTTTTTTTATTAAAAATTTATATAAAAAAAGTCTTAATAATCTTCTCTACTAATATAATTTTTAAAAATTAAAATTTTAATATTACAATTATTCTTTGACAATTAAAAAAAATATAATATAGTCCTTAATTTAAATGGGAATTTAAAACTTAACTAATTTAATTTAAAAATTACATTTAAAGTCTAATATATATATACATGTATACACACACATATATATATATATATACAGGTATATATATATATAAGTTTATTATTTATTGTTATTATTTCTATTTCTAACCTCTCTAAATAATATTTTATACACATAAATAGTATTTTGGTTTGTTTCCACAGTTATTTTAAACAATTTTATTAATTAAATGATGTTGGTTCTTTTATTATTATCAAATTAAATTATTAAAATAATTTAACTAATTAAAATTTACTTTTATTTCATATATCATACTTAAATAAATTAATTTAATAAAATTATATAAAAAAATTTATTTATAAATTGAAGAATTATTTATACGAAAAGTAAATGAAAAAAAAGAAAAATAAATGAGAAAAATAAAAAATAACAAAAGAAAAATAAAAGGCAATATGATTATTGGGCCATTAGGCCCAATGGGCCTCAATTTTTGCATTTTGATCGTCCCTGAAAGCTCGTCTTCGTCTCTCTTTCATTTCCCGGTTGCGTACAATCGGGAGGAGGAAATGGCGTGCTCCGCCACTCTACCCTGTCTTCCATGCTCGTTTCCGAGACCTTGTTCTCGCCAGAATCTTTCTCTTTTTCATCAAAGATATGATTCTTTCAAGCACCAAAGAGATTTGATTCGGGGACGGCTTGTGGTTCCTGTATTTTGCTTGTCCAATGGAACTAATCAGGATACTGAGCCGGAAGCTGAGTCAACGTCCTCAGCGTCTTCTTCTCCATCAATTTTGAGTAATTTGACGGATAATTTATGTGCTGCTTTGGGCGGGATTGGATTCGTTGAAACTGCGTATTTGAGTTACGTCAAGCTCACTGATTCAGCTGCCTTTTGCCCAATTGGTGGTGGAAGCTGCGACAACGTTCTTAACAGTGATTATGCTGCTGTTTTTGGTATTTTTTTTCAATCTGTTCATCTAATTCATCATTTTACTTGACTAACAAATCTCCTTTTATGTTGGTCAATGCGTCTATTCTCATGTCTCCCCCTCCATTTTTTCTTGGAAATTTTGTGTATCTTGCCTGTTAATAACTATGCTTTTGCAATTACAAGGTGTACCACTGCCATTGATTGGAATGGTGGCGTATGGCTTAGTAGGAGCAATTAGTTTGCAGTTGGCAGAAAAGAAATTGCCTTTTGGTATTGATGAATCTGATGGTCGTTTAGTCATGCTTGGCGCTACTACCTCTATGGCTACTGCCAGTGCATACTTTCTATACATTCTGAACACAAAATTTTCAGGAGTGTCATGCTCATATTGCCTAGTATCCGCTCTGTTGTCATTCAGCTTGTTCTTTGCCGTTCTGAAGGTCTTTTACTTTTATTAATGTTTGCTTTGTATTTTGGGTATCTTTTTTGATGGAAGAATATTGTTGATTCATGCATTTCTGAACTTTTCTTGCGGTGATGGCTTAGGATTTTGGATTGCAAGAGTCTATGAGACGATTGGGCTCTCAGATATTTATCGCTAGCGTGGTTTTTATCACCCTTTCTACCTCATATAATGGTTCCCTACCTAGTTCTCAAAGGTGTGTGTTACAAAAGATCTTGAAATAGCTAAAGGGCTATTCTCATTGGTTCATGTGTTCTTTAACAATTGAGCGTTTGACTTTTGATGTCTATACTTTTCCATTGCTGCGTGGAAGAGAAAAGTATGCATCCTTGTTTTTGATTCCTTGTCATCATGAACCTTAGAATGCTAATTCTTTTGATCTTGGTTACTTAGGAGCTATCATGATATTTGGTGTTGCTGAAGTTATAAATCATTTCAATATTGTTTTGGAACATGAGATCCATTTTTGGTTGATATATATATATATATATATATATATATATTCAAATCTCAGATGATCTATACTCATTTTCTTATTATTATTTTGAAATAGATATATGACTTCTTTTTGGTTTCATTTCTTATAATTTATTGGAAGTCTTTTTGTTTGTTTTACTTTGCAGTGCTGCTGAACTTGACCTTCCATACTTCGAAACCGAGTTAACAAATTCATCGAACGCTCTGTCCATTTCCCTTGCGAGGCATCTGCACTCTATCGGGGCCAAAATGTATGGAGCTTTTTGGTGTTCACATTGTGTAGAACAGAAAGAGGTACTTTCTCCATTTGTAAAATGGCAATGACTTGACTGAGTAATGCGATAAAATAATCTTGTGGCGGTGGCACTTATCTGAGCCTTCACGGCCACACTATCAAACTATACATAGACTTTTGACATTACATGTTGATCATTATTGCTTCATTTTTACCGTTGGGCTCATGAATTTGCTTGCAAGTTAGACAATGACTATCAATTATATGCTATCTTGCTGTCAACACAGATGTTTGGACGTGAGGCAGCAAAACTATTAGACTATGTAGAATGTTTCCCCAATGGGTATCATAAAGGCACTAAGATAGAGAAAGCTTGTTCAGAAGTTGGAATTGAAGGCTTCCCAACATGGGTGATTAACGGGCAGGTAAAAAAGCACAAGTTAAGGGGCATTTTGTTTACATTCCTGTGCAATCTTTATAATTAGCAATGTTTACTATTCCAGGACACTTACGAATGCTATGGTCGTGTCACTATTTTTCTTATTGTACTTGCTAGACTCGATTGCACTAAATTTAACCACCACTACACACACACATATTGACGACGGGCAAGTCCACCGCTAACAGATATTGTCCTCTTTAGGCTTTTTCTTCTAGGCTTCCCCTCAAGGTTTTAAAGCACGTCTGTTAGGGAGAAGTTTTTACACCTTTATAAGGAATGTTTTGTTCCCCTCTCCAACAAAGTGAGATCTCATATATATTGATAGAGATAGTTAAATGAGGCAGTTTTGGAGAAAATTTAGTAAGAGAGAGATATGAGTGAGATTCTTGAAAACGCTCGAGAGTGTAAAAGTATCCCTGGAGAGAATTTAGTACGAGAGAGATGAGTGAGATTCTTGAAAATGCTCGAGAATGTAAAAGTATGCTCGAGAATGTAAAAGTATCCCCGTGAAAAGAATATCCCTAAGATCTGTGTTTTGGTACTCATTGCATGGTGGATCATAGATAACTAGAAACAAGGTGCTTAGAGTAGCAGCAACCAATCGCCTCCTTAAACATTTCTCTGGATCTTCTTTTCTGGTGTAAAAGTTTCATGAACTGTCTGAGCTAGAGCTACATGCTCCCTTTTCTTCCTTGTTAGGATGTTTTTACTTCTAATTGTATCATCAAATTCTGGTTTCCTGCAGGTTTTGAGTGGGGAGAAAGATCTGTCAGAGCTCGCAGAAATTTCAGGATTCAAGGCTGATGGGATAAGTTAGAACACCCTTTCACATTTTCATCTGTTTATATCAGTTCAATAGCCATTTATAGATTGTAGATATCGATCTCATCACTTCATGACATGATTATTATACCCAGCAAAGTTGCTTCTCTTGCAGTATAAATTAAGCCACCCCTATCACTCATGAAGGAAATAGGTAATCAGAGGTTTGCTACTACTCTTCTTCATGTAGATACTTACAGGCTATAGTAATGGAAATATGATCAGTTTCAATGTGAGCATCTTTTTTGGTCTCTCCTAAGATTAACATTTTAGTCCCTCAAATATTTCATTTGCTACACGACAAAGGGTCGTGATCCCGTGAGGGTGAGCTAACTCGAAAAACCCGTCCTCAGTTCGAATTGTAGGCTGCAACTCGCCTGCATGAAGCTGAAATCACTAGTAATCGCCGATCAACCATACAGCGGTGAATTCGTTCTTTCAACTTTTTTATTTTTAGTAATTTAGTCCATAAAATTTATAGGTAACTATTTAGTTTATTTCAAAATTCTTAATCATCTAGTCTCCATCAAACATGTTCATTGACTATAAAAACTAAGTCGTCTCATGATAAAATTGATGCTTAATTTTGATGTAATTTTTCATAGTAGGGATTAAATTGAATTGTTATAATTTTTTTTTTTGTTTTTTTTTCTTTTGTCGTGGGGTTTTAATGACGTATTTTACGGTTTTTCTATTATTGAGATCTTATATTATGAAAGTAATTATGTGAAGTGGAGTTTTATAGCTTCGTTCAGCCGTTGCTAAGTTTATCGATATTTTCTTTTATAAAGAAATTCTAAAATATGAAAAATAAAAAATTTAGAACTTTATTGAAAACTAATAGAACTATATTCAAAATTACTCTCGAGCGTGTTGGTTTCCTCGATGTATTCTCAATAAATCTGTATTAAAAAAAACGAACGGAGGAAATTGAAAACTCAATATTTTTTTTTTTTGGACAATAATATCTATTTGTAAAATATGAATATTGCATTTGTAACTTGTAATATATTAATATTTACTAGTTGAGATATAATCCTAATATTTATGACGTCAATAAATAATTTGATTAAGTATATTATAATAATTTATCAAAGGAATAAATAATTGTTTTTCTTTGTTTTAAAAAACTATTTTATTTATTCGCTACCCAATTTTCTCGCGCTCTATCTTTTGTGCTTGCGATTCAGAGAACCGCGGTAGCGCAGAAGTGGTGAAGCTGAAGTAATTTCAATCCAGTATGTATCTTCTTCCGCTTGCTTCGTTTCTAATCTCTTATGTTGAATCCGCAACTTCTGTTCTTACAAATTTCTTGTTCGATTTTTGGATTTTGATTGCTTCTGCTTCGGAAGTCTCAATCGACGCGCATGAAATTGTCGGTTCTTATGAGATTTAGTACTATTTATTCATCTATTAGATTCGAATTCTTTAGCAGTTTGTATCAAATTTCTTCTACGAAAATGGATCGAGACGAGATATCATTCCGAGGTTTTTGATTTAATTGGATCATGGATCGTATTTTCCTGTGTTCTTATGAAAACTCTTTGGTAGTGAAAGGAACTAAAATCCTGAATCGTTTTTATTTATAAATTTTTTTGGAGCTAGCCTGTTTATGAGTCTATCTGATAAAATTCGTGCAAACGCTGAAGAATTTTGAACCATCTGCTCCGTATTAGTGATAAGACATTTTGTTTGAAGGATATTGCTGTTGTTGATAAAGATGGTCTTCCTGTGTTGGTCTCGTCCATCTCCTCAGGAGCAGAAGACGTGCATTGACAGGCAAGAACGATAGGATTGTAGCCCCCATCCCTAACCAGAAAAAAGAAAAAGAAAACTCTCAGAGATATGCTTGTCTCCTTTTTCTAAACGGAATGTTACATGATGTTCATCATTAGGTCTGGTTCCTTCAACTATAGCAGCAAGTTTAGAGGAGCTACTGCTAATCCCAGCTCTTGCCTGCAAGAAGATAAGGGGCTCTCACAAGAAGGGTTTCTTCTCAACCATGCTCGTATTTTGGTGGGTTCTGGTGTTGAGACTTATGAAAAGGGGAAGAAAGCTCTTCAGAACTGGAGGTTTTCTGGCTATATACCTTTTGGTTGAACAGTAACGTATTAGACGAGAATTCTTGGTCTCTTCAACCCAGTGCAAATTTTGCAGGCATTTTGGGTTGAATTGGGCATTTGTTGATTCCTCAACGCCAGTTCATCCGGGAGTGAAGTTTTGTGTCTGTGCCAAGGAGTTCCTTCCATGGGTGGTGATGCCTCTTCAAATTGTATATGTAAATGAGAACAGAGGTACCAATATGGCTAGGACATGTTTCAGTTTTGGCAGTGGTACCCTTCAAGGCCATCTTCTGGTTCGTCCATCATTAATTTGTTTTTTCCAGGCTAATTTTCGTTTGTTCTTCTCTAATTTATATTATTGGGTTTCACTATACTTGTATTAATGTACTTGATAGTTAATATGATCTTGAATTCTCACCATTCCAGGCGGGTGAAGAACGGTTTTCGATCGAGATGGACTCGAACAGCCAGGTGTGGTATGAAATTCTTTCCTTCTCAAAGCCTGCCCACATATTATCATTTCTTAGTTATCCTTATGTAATTCTTCGGCAAAAGTATTTTGCTTATCAATCTACAAATGCAGTTAAGAAATATTTGACTGCCAAGCATTCCTAACTCCTGGTGTGCTTGTGTGTATGTTCTTAGCTATCCTTGTGTGTATGTTCTTAGCTATCCTTGTGTGTGTGTGTATGTTCTTGTGTGTATGCAGTTAAGAATGCTTCTTCCTGCTCTTCAATCCTCCTATAGTGTAGCATTCAGTCCTTAGATCGTAGCCTTTCTGTTAAGAAAAATGGCATCATCAGGACATTGGAATAGCTCAACTATACAAATGAACTCTGTCATGATCATTGATGTTTCTTAAATTTGAGAACATCTTATCACTGGCTGCTTCTAACCAGTTGCCAACTTCCATTAAAAGTGCAATCCCTAGAGCTTTTTTTTTTTTTTTCACAGCCCCATCAAAATTCAGGTCTAGGATGATCACTTTTGGCTGCCGATGGGTGAAATTCCTATGCAGCACAAGCTAGAAAGGAGACTTTCTGAAACTAGGGCTGCATGGTAATACTACCATTTCTCAATTTTTTTTTTTTTTTTTTTTTTTTTTTTTTTTTTTTTTTTTTTTTTTTT
>NW_019268531.1:2162796-2187606 GCF_002738365.1 Cucurbita moschata
TTTTTTTTTTTTTTTTTTTTTTTTTTTTTTTTTTTTTTTTTTTTTTTGTTTGAGAAACAAATTATCCCTAAAAATGGAGCAAATTTTCAAAAACTACATATAACTTTTCTTTTTCCCACATCCTTTTATCCTTTTCCATCTAAATCTCTTTTTTTTTTTCCCTTCAAATTTGGTTTTCTTTAAACAAGTTTTAAATTTTCAAATTTTATTTTTGGTTAAATTATGAGTAGTTATGAGCTTTGCCATACACACATATACACACATATACATACATATACATACATATACATACATATACACACATATACATATATATACACACATATACATATATATACATACATATACATACATATACATACATATACATACATATACATACATATATATATATATATATATATATATATATATATATATATATATATAGTGTTTCAAAAGTTATAGTATTATCATTGGCATTTTAGACATTTCATAAAATGCTTTGAATAGGTTATCTATTTTTTTGGAATATTTTCAATATCCCAACCAGTTTTGAGAATTAAAAAACGGTTTTTTAGTTTATATTTTTTATTTTTCAATATATCTACTTCCACGGACCCATTCAAACTTCTAGCAAGTGATATATATATATATATATATATATATATATATATATATATATATATATATATATATATATTAATTTGACTCAAGAATTTTCAATTTTTTGAAACATAAAATTTTCAATTTCATCATATGAGACTTTGAACTTAAAGAAATGTTACAATTTTAACTCAGGTTCAATTATTGTTAATCAACTCACTTAATTTATTTGAAAATAACGTAAAAATCTTTCTAAACTCATTAATGTCAGTACAATGAAGTGTTGTAGAAAAATACCTTTGCGTCAAAATTCATAAACTTCAAAAAAAAAAAAAAATGCTAATTTTCTCTAGTGTTTATTATTATTATTATTACTTTTTTTTTTTTGTTTTACTATGGTTTATAATTTATTGAAATCTTAAGTTGATTCTTTTAATGATATTGGAAGTGGTAACTCAAATTAAGGGTTAAAATTGGAAGGGATTTAAAGGTTTTAGTAATTAAAGTCTCTTATTATTTTTAATGTAAAACACAGATTTAAAATTACATTCTCCTTTTCTTTTGATATCAAGCAAGAATTCATTCGAAATCCATGTAAATCAAATCAGGAGCACTCAAAGATATACCGGAGAGAAAATATCAAAAACCTATCCAATGTAGACCTTAACTTAAACAAGTTGAAAAAGTGACCCTACATTTGGATTTATGCAATGATAGAGACTTGCAGAACACGAACATCAAATTGTTGAAACTTACAAACAAAAACGAGCATGAATTTTGAGATTGAATGTTGAACACAACCAAATTGTAAATTTCAAAATCAAAATTGATTCTCCCCTAAACCCTAATACGAAGAAGAAGAAAAAAAAGTAGTGAGTGAGGGACAAACCTATTGAGTTCTTGGATGGATGATTTGCAGAATTCAGAATCCTTTCTTCATCATCATTGATCTTCGAGCATAATATATGCAATTCCCTTGAATTCCTTCCAAATCTGTTGCCGGAACAGAGAAACTGCTCTCCCTCTTCCTCAAGAACAACGCTTCATTCCCTAAATTCTCCACCTCCTCCAATCTTCTTCTTAGGTAGTCATCATTCAAATCCACTTTATACACTTTGATTTCAACCTCTTCCTCTTCTTCATCTTCATCTTCATCTTCTTCTTCTTCTTCTTCTTCTTCTTCTTCTTCCTCACTCTCACTCCCACTCTCGCTCTCACTGGAACCAGTCTCAGTGTCACTCACATCATCGAATCGATCCACCACGTAAACCTCGCCGCCGCACTCCACCATATGTTTCTGTTTACCTGAGCTACACAATGGAGGAGAAATCAGCACTAATTTCATCGACGATGAATTGATCGAGAAAACTATTCCTTTTCTATCAACTGCATAGAACTGTCCCCTGCACGCAATCACATCCCCGCGGTCAAAATTATGTTCCTCAATCAATGTCCATTTCTCATCTCCAAGTTTAGCGAAACCTAATTTTCCGTTTTTGTACATCGCTAAAACGGTGCAGTTCTTCGCGTCGATCCAGGGAGAATCGGGGAACATTACGACCTTGCTAATTTCAGGAACACAAACGCCGTCGGTGTTTACAAGCACATACGATTTAGCCAATTCGTGAATTCGAAATTCCAGTAAGTTCACTTCCTTCTGAAAGCTTTCGAAGGTTAATCGAAGATTAGACAGGTTAGCAGGAGCCAGAAATCGGAATTTACCTTTCTGTGTAGTCTCCACCACGGCAAACCATCTCTTCGCCGCCGCAGATGAAGAAACCGCGTTATTTTGATGGAAATCGAGGGGACTGAGGCGATAGATTATCTTTCGAGTGAGTATACTGTATCTGATTGGATAATCAGCGTCGTCATTGCAAGGAGAAGGAACGTGGAGAGGTAGAGCAGGAGAAACGTCGTTGAACGGAGGAAACGAAGCACGCAGTGATCGGCAGACGCCGCGACATCTGAGGACATCGATATAGGTATCAAGGTATTTTCCGATGACCGTCCAAAGTTCAGGAGGGAGATCGGACCACTGTACGCAGCTGTCGTCCATCGGACGAGAAGAATCTGCTCCGCCGCTTTGAGAATGATGCGGGGAACAACCACCGATTCAAAAAAAAAAAAAAAAAATCGCCGTAAATCGGTAAATATATA
Source organism: Cucurbita moschata (assembly GCF_002738365.1). Lineage (NCBI taxonomy): Eukaryota > Viridiplantae > Streptophyta > Magnoliopsida > Cucurbitales > Cucurbitaceae > Cucurbita > Cucurbita moschata. The sequence goes on from NW_019268531.1 coordinate 2,165,539, forward strand.
CTATTTTTGGGCGTTTAGTTGGAGTTTTAAAAGGGTGGAAGTGGGTTTAAGCATATATATAGCCCACGTTTAGTGGTATAATTTGGATTATTTACAGTAATTAATGATTTTAAGTGAATTTAATTATATATATATAAATAATACACAAAATATTATGTTTCAAATAATTTTTTTCTTAATTAAAAAGAAATGCGCAATCGTTGACTAGGGCTCCATCCCTCGAGAGCATATAACTACTCCGAAAAGTCAAATAGGAGAGCACTCGAACACCCTTCGCTAGGGCTCCATCCCGTAAGAGCATATAATTGCTATGAAAAGTCAAATAGGTGAGCACTCGAACACCTTAACTAGGGTTCATCCTTAGAAGTTTGAAAAGTCAAAGGAGAGAACTTGAACACGCATTTTGAGGTGGATTTACTACTTAGACGTTGATAGATACTTTCATTAACTATCCACTTGGCACTTGACTACATGTGAGCACCATAATTGGTATGTAGATGGTGTATAACTACTCAAGTTCACTGCTAGCAGATATTGTTCGTTTTGATCGGTTATGTATCGTTGTCAGCCTCACGATTTTAAAACGTGTCTATTATAGAGAGAGTTTAACTCTACTCCGACTAGTGTCTCACACTGTTCGGTGACTTACTCTAATGACAGATATTATTCGTTTTGGTCGGTTATGTATCGTTATTAGTCTCACAATTTTAAAATGTGTCTACTATGGAAAGAGCTTAGCCCTACTCCAACTAGTGTCTCGTATCGTTCGATGACTAACTCTAATACTATTTGTAATACTCAAAGCTCAACAGCTAGTAGATATTGTCCACTTTGGCCCACTACGTAGCACCATAAGCCTTACAATTTTTAAAGCGCATATGTTAGGGAGAGGTTCTCACACCCTTATAAAAAATGATTCGTTCTCCTCCCAACATGACAATATTTGTTATAATGCTACCAATGCTCAAATTATAAACATGATGAACTTGCAGCAATTTATATGAGTGAATCTCTGCTCCCATTGAAAGATCAGAAACAAGAAGATTGGTATGTTTGCAGAGAAATGGCGAAGAAAGCATACTTGGTTCTGTGATATTTGATGATCCAGACGCCAGTTTCCTTCCAGCTGCTAGTTTTCATGGCGATGTGGAGAGGCAGCAAACAGGATGTCCTACAATAGTTGTGGAAGAAAGCTCAGAAAATATCAATGAAAATTTAAGAAAGTTGAGACAAAATGGAATTGAATTTGACCTTCAGGGGGGGAAGGGATTTGGAGAGCCAAATCGGCGGCGGGCTGAAGATTCCGATGCGTCCAGGATAACACAATATGTTTCCGATTCTTCCTCCTTCAAGATCGAACACACGGCTGAAACTTCTTTTAGAGAACTCGTTGTCGTTAACATCGGTGTAGTAAATGCAATTCTCTTTGCATCCTTCAAATTCTGACGCTTCAACTGATAAACAACAGTCGTTCCCCAATATAATCGATCGATTCCCCAAATTCTTCAGCTCCACCCATGTCCCCCATTCTTGATCCAGCTTATGAGCCTTGAAATCGACTGCTCTTGGTGACGAATCGTTATCCGGCCGTCGAAATGGAATCGCCATTGGATGTGCGTCGTCCATGATATCGGTTGGATGTTGAACCGAACGCTCTTTGTCGAGGAACCGATCGATTACCAGAAGTTCGCCGCCGCACTCTACCAAGTGCTTCTGCTGGCCGAGACCGATCAGAGGAGGAGAAAATTGTACCAATCGCATCGATGAATCGATCCAGAAAACAGTTCCCCATCTATCGACTGCGTAGTACTGCCGATTGTAGACAATCACATCGTCGTAGTGGAAATTCTGTTCGTCGATTAGAGTCCATTTCTCGTCTCCAGATCTGGCAAACCCTAACTTCCCGTCCTCAAACACTGCGATTACAGTACAATCTTCAACGTCTGGTCCGGTGGATTTAGGGAACACCATGACTTTAGCGATTCCAGGAACACAAGCAGTATCAGTGTATTTGAGCGAATACGATATGGCTAATTCGTCGATTCGAAGATCCAGTAAGTTCAGTTCCTTGTGTTCTTCCGGATTGCATCGCATTAGGCGCTTGGACAGAGGATGAAGAAACCGCATCTTACCGAGCTCCGATTTCTCCAGCTTCACCAGTCGGCCATTCTGGTTAGAGGAAGACGAGTTAGGGCTCTGTTCGTGGATGAGAGGAGCGAGACGATAGAAGGTACTTTGGGAGAGGAAGGCGTCGACGAAGAGACTTGCAGTGTTGATTGGGGAGGGAAATCGGAGACGAATAGGAGGAGATATTTTGGGGACAGGAGGAACAGAGGACCGCCATGATCGGCAAACGCTGCGAAATCGGACGGCATCGATGTAGTTGTGAAGGTGTTTTCCGACTGCCAACCATATCTCCGGCGGGAGTTCCGACCACCGCACTCCGTTGTCCATTTTTAATTCGTGGATGGAACTGGGCTTGCATCAATCCTGTCCATGGAATTCCCATAAATAGATAAATAAATAAACAAATTCAATGATTGGGATAGTGTGGTCGTCTTTATTTGTTTTAAACATATATATATTTTTTTAAATACTTTATTATAATAATTTTTTAAAAAATTTATAATTTAATATTTATTTTAATCATTAAATTGCTATCTAAACTTTTTAAATATTAATTAAAACCTTTATTTTAATTTCAACAAATTAATGATGTAATATAAAAGTATTATTTTCTAGCATACTACTAAATTAGTATAAATATCCAATTAATTAAAAGCATAATTAAGTTAGTCAATCTATTTGGCTAAATTTAACGTATTAATGTAACTTATTTTCATCGTGACTTAACTAATTAAATTGTATTAGTTTAAAAACCTCCTTAAATTTATATTAATTTTTTTAATATATATATTTTGTTTGTTAATAATTGATTAAAAACATTATTTCCAACCTAAAAAAAATCTAACGCTCAATTTTTATTTATTTATTTATTATTATTATTATCATTTTATCTCAAATGGAAAATCATTTAAATTCAGTGAAATGAAAGTGATTTTAACAATTTTGAATGGAACATAATCTATTGTTTCGTTTGTGATTGTGAAGTGTCTAATGTGTCTCGAGGTAACTTCAAAAATCAAGAAGTTATTGATGTTGTTGTAGAATAATCTTCACAATTTGGAGGGAAAATGGTGTTTTTTCGATAAGTGGAAGCCTGGCTCGAGATCCCTTATTAGCTGGGAGCACCTACTACAAGGTTCAAACTGTGTTCAAACCTGTAACATCTCAAGGCCACTACTAGCTGATATTGTCCATTTTGGCCCGTTACATGTTATCGTCAGTCTCACGGTTATAAAACGCGTCTGCTAGGGAAAAGTTTCCATACCATTATAAAAAATGTTTCGTTTCCCTCTCCAATCGACGTGATATGTCACAACCCACCCCCTTTTGGAGTCAGCATCGTCGCTGACACTCGTTTGTCTCACTCGTTTGTCTCTCCAATCGATGTGAGATTTCATAATTGACTACCTTTTAAGGTTTAACGTTCTCGCTGACACACTGCTCGGTGTCCACTCCCTTTGGGTCTCAACATCCTCACTGGAACACTGCTCATGTCCACCCCCTTGGAGGCTCACCGTCCTAGCTAGTACATCACCCAGTGTCTGACTCTAATATCATTTATAGGCCCAAACCCACCACTAACCGAGCTAGTAAATTCTCAAACACTTTTAGTTATTCCTAGTTAGAGCTAGGAATCTTTCCTTCTCAAACCAAAGCTAGCAAATTCTCGAACACTAAGGCATCAAAATCATTGAACTGCTAATCAGCCCCAAACTCCCAATGTATGCATTTCATATTCATATTCATTGTGTTCACAATTCAAATAAGCTCTCATGATCAATGATGAATCAAAATAGTTACAATTTACACTGCACACAAACTGTGACATTCATAAAAGTGCATAACATTATCTCTGATGATCCTTAGAGAATACCTGGTTAAAGGCTACAGAGCCATGTTGGGAGTCTACAGCTTCCACTGAAACGCACCACACCTTGTTGCATTCCCATGGATTGAGGCTTCCAAAATCCTTCTTTCTTTGAGATCGAACACAGCAGGAACACAGTCCTGGCTGAACCACCCTTTTTGTTTGTGGTTAAAATATATGCAATTCGCTTGAAACCCTTCAATTTCCGAAGCCGAAACAGAGAAACAGCTACCGTCCCCCAAAACAATGGCTTGATTCCCCAAATTCTTCACATCCACCCATCTTCCCCAATCTTGATCCAACATGTACACTTTGAAATCAGTTACAATGTTAGGATTATTGCGAATGCAATCATCTGGATCAGGTTTGAGCAGAAATCGATCCACAACATAGAGTTCGCCGCCACACTCCACTAAATGTTTATGATCCCCAAAACCACACGATGGAACAGAAAACTGTACCGATTTCATCGATGAATCGATCCAGAAAACTGTTCCCCATTTATCAACAGCATAAACCTGCCCCTTGTACATAATCACGTCGTTGTAGTGAAAATTAACGTCATCGATTAGCGTCCAATTGTCATCTCCATGTTTTGCAAACCCTAATTTACCTCTTCCATAAACTGCGACAATGATTCTGGTCCTAAAATCGGTCCAGCCAGAATCAGGGTACATTATAACCTTGGTAATTCCAGAAACAAGACCACCACGAGTGTATTGAAGCGCATACGATTTCGCAACCTCATAAATTCGAAAATCGAGGAAGTTCACATCCTTCCGAAAGGTTTCGTCATCGAATACAACTAATAGATTAGAAAACAGATCTACAAAACGGACTGTACCGAGTTTTGCGCTCTTATCCTTCGTAAACAACCTTGAAGAAGAAGAGTTAGAAGTTCGATGATGATGGAGAGGACTGAAACAATAGATTATCCTTCGGTGGAGTAAGGTGTGGCCAGCGGCAAGGTAACCACGGCCAGCGTTGGCGGGGGAAGGGAATTGAAGAGGTGAAAGAGGAGAAATGCCGTCGAAACCAGGAAGAGAAGCTCGCCACGATTTACAGACGCTGCGAAATCGGAGGACATCGATGTAGGTTTCGAGGCGTTTTCCGATGACCAGACAAAGTTCAGGAGGCAGATCGGACCACCGTACAGGAGATCTCTTCATCGGAGTCTTGGATTTCACCCGGATGAAAGTTCGTCTTGACTTGAAAGAATCGAAGTCTACTCCCATGAATAAGAAAACGATCAGATTAAGCATGCTTTTAAGTAAATTATATAAAAGATTATGCCACTAATCTTACTTTATTATTAATTTTACTTTTAAAATTATTGATGAATAATCCCTAAATCTTTATATCTTCAAAAATTTTCACTTTTTTAAAAATACATTTAATTAAAAATACCCTTAAAATGTTTGTCAGCAAATATTTTTGTTCATATATTTACGGTAAAATTTTAATTTTTTTTTTTATTATAAGGATAAGGAATGTTGATACTACTTTTAAAAATAGTTGAATCGTGATTATTTATACCCACGATTCAAATCAAGATTTGGAATTCCCGACATTCTCCCACAACATAGTTTCATTACCTACTCCTCGCTTCTTACGAGTAAAAATTATCCTTACAGATCAATACGAGTCCTTCCAGCACCTCACTTACATGCATCCCACAATTAACTATGAAATTTCAATGATCGAGCCATTGAAAAAAAAGAAGAAAAAAAAAAAAAACGTACCTTATTGATATATGTAGTGACTTTCAATTCTTTTATATCTTTCACAGCTATCTCTATGTTTATAGTTACTCACATTCAAATGTAGTCTCTATTCATTCATATATTATTATTTATACGAAAAATTAACAATTTATTTGATTAGAAAAATAATTTATATAATAAACATTTACTCAGTCAATTTGCATTTTACTTTTAAATATTTTAAAAATTACAATATCCACGTTAAAGTAAAAAGCTCACATAAATTGAAAAAATTGAAATTAAAAGTACTGGTGCAGTGAATCTATTATTTCCTTTAATATTATTAAACAAAATATTAAATAAAAATACATAAATATTTTCGCATTAATTTAACTATTAATTAAAATCTAGTGAATCTATTATTTCTTTTTATATTACTAAACAAAATATTAATTAAAATCTAGAGAAGAGGATAGAATTAAAAAGTTAGAGGAGTTAAAATTGATTATACTTTCTCCCGCAAATTCAGTTCAAGTCTCACTTTCTCTTCTTCGATGGTAATTTCGGAGTAAACTGCGACAAAACTCTACGCCCCAAACGCCGATGTAAAATTCCCCCATTTCTTCATGGTTTGAAGATGATCATGGATGCTTGCCACCACCGCGACTTCTCGGATCGAATAATGGACCGATACATTCGTTTTTTTCCTTGTCTTTCCGATCCTGGTACGTATTAGAACCTTTTCCCCTTTGAATCCTTCATTTTAGACTCTGGGAAGTGAGATGGGAACTGAGTAATGGATGCAGGTTGTTTTCGCTTTTCCTCATGTTTTTATGCGGTTTGGCTTCACTAATTTACATTGCCTTGTCTGAATTTTAGTTGAACTTGAGGCTTTCGTCGTTTGTCTGATGGCTGTTTCGTTTTTTTTTTTTAATCGTTACCGTTGTGTTTTTCGTGTGGATTTTAATTATGTGGGAAGTGGGTTTCAGCTAGGAGATCTTCGTTGGGTTTAAAAGTAGCATTGGTGATGCTGCACCTTGTTTATGCTGGAGTTCTATTTGCACTCGACCGGCATTTGATTGAAGAAATCAAGATTAAACCATGGTATGTTGTTGTTTGGTTTTGGTTTGGGTCTCTAAGTTCGAAAAAATTGGGTTAGCTACTACGTTTTCTTCTGGAAGTTCTCTAAGATTATTCTGGCCGCCATGTTTATTTTGTGACTTTAAGCTATCTACTACCTGTCAACTTTAGCTTTTATGTGCATCAATTGAATGGCATTATCTTTCGATGTGAAGTTTAGTTGGGTTCTCAGAGTGGAAAACGCAAAATTTAAAGAGTTGATACTTTTATATTTCCTCCAAAAGAAAGAAGGACTAAGAGTATGCTTCAATATACTTTCACCTTGACGAATCTTTCACGGTTGTTAAATCATACAAAGTTCGGAGTCATGAAATCTATGACTTCTAAGATGTTAGAATATGCGACTACTTGTCTCGTGTGTAGGTTATAACATGATATGGGTCTCAAAACAGGGGTGTTAAGACTATTACACGAGTTCTTTCTGCTGTCTTCTTTTTGTAAATTAATATGTAGAAAGTAATCAAGAGCCTTGCAAAAAGATATTGCAACATATCGGGAGAGGCCTTGGGGCATTTGCTAGTGTGTGTTCCGGTCTTAATCTATGGTAGCTAGTGATAGTGTACGGGTCATTTTGGTTACTATGCATAATAGCTTCCTGTAACTGTTCCTATCTTAAAAGGTTTCCAACATCTTTTTTTTTTTCCTTCATAATTCTCAGGTATACGGCTTCATATTTGTTGCTTTTCGTTGCTACCCTCATTCAATACTTTTTAACATCATGTTCATCTCCTGGGTAAAGGCCACTATCTTGTGTTTCCTTGGCATCTCTTTTTATATAACTATATTTCACTTTCCAGGAGAATTTAACTACTTTTTTCTTCCTTTGCCCCCTTTTGTTCAGCTATGTACTCGACGCCATGAGGGCTGCTAATGAAAAAGATATTGCTTTTAGTAAGGCATCAAAGTAAGTTTTATCACCATTCCTTTAGTAAGTATTTAGTGGGAGAATAACCAATGAATATGATTTAAATTTAAAATTACTTATTTGTTTTCTAAATGTTTAAGCAAAGACAGCCTGCTTCAAGCAACAATGTAAATGTGGTTGTTACTGTAGACCGGAGCCCTTCTGGAAATAATGTACAGGCAGATGTAACATCGTGGACAAAGATGGTAATGGACATGTATCCCCCTCGAACACCACTTAGGTAACTTTGCTTTGAGAAGAAAATTTTCGTTTCTAATTATATAATACGTGTTATATTTCCATTCAATGTCTAAGAAGTCGAATCTGGTAGTTCTCAAGCCGACTTAAAGTTGTGTTGCATATAACATGCATACACATTAACATGACATGGTTGTTTGCAGTGGTTTTGTCATCTTATTTAATTGACTATATTGAACTGAATCATTTTTAGTTTGAACATGGAGAAGAGGACTAAAATTTAGCTGGATGGTCAAGGAGTTTATTTGGCTTTTCGAGAAGCTTATGTCTTGGATTGAAGTAATTCCTTTAGGAAAAGTGATGCATGTTTTCACAACTCTGATAAATAAAGGCCGATTTGGGACATAAATTTTGCAATTGGACATGCATTCTTAGCTGTTTACTTTTCTTTTCTGTGATTCTGGACATCCACTTTTAACGCTCTCAATTTGATATCTATGCTAAAATTACTAATTTTTTTCCGGGCTTAAGGATGATAACACCTTAACCACTTCATACTTGCAAAATAAACTATTCTTTAAGTGCCCAAAATTCCAATACAATATGAGAATATCATTCATGTACGTGAAGTTGAGGAAAATTGTAACTGCTATCACTGCTTACCGTTTTCGATTTGTTTTGCAGAAATTTTACCTGCTCTTATTGCCATGTAGAGCAGGTACTTCACGCTATATCAAATTTTACTCAGTTTCTTGTGTTATTCTCATCATTGCTTCAATCAATAATCTTGGTGGCTCATAGTCTTGCATTTTTTTTTTGTTGAAGAGTAAGAGGCTGTATGGAAATTGTTTTGAAAAATCTGTTTAGGAGTTGCTTAGAAAAATAAACTTTCTTTTAGCAACTGTGATTGGTTGGCTAAGAACTCTTTTTAGGAACACCAGTGATTTGTTAAGGAGATTATACACTTGAAATCACTATTCACTAGCCTATGAATTTAGACATAGAAACAATTTCTCTTAATCTAAAAAAAATAGGATATTAAGAAAAGTAAACTAAAGAAAAATATCTAGAGACTACTACTTTTGAAAAACAATGACCTAAACATTTTTCTGATAATTAACTCTCTGAAGAATCTTCAGAATATCTACTCTCATTCCCTTTGAATTTTCTCTTGCTTTCCATATACTATAAGATAATTGTTATCGAATTGAACTGGAAAGTTAGTAAATCTTTCAAAACTTCCTGTCAATTTCGGTTGCAAAGATATGAAGTCTAATGAAGTAGAACATATGCACTGGTACTGAAACTTGGACTGGTTATAAAAATGATAGATGGATTAGGTATTATTTCTGTGAATTATTTAAATGAGTAATTTATTTTGGATGGTTGCTTATGCACATCAGCTCTGCTACTTATCTATCTAGTTTTAGTCTTCAACTTTTCCTTCATTAGTCCCACTTTTTTTTCCTTGTACATTTGCAGCCTCCACGAACAAAGCATTGCCATGATTGTGATCGATGCGTACTTCAGTTTGATCATCATTGTGTTTGGCTTGGGACATGTATTGGTCAGGGCAATCATTGTCGATTCTGGTGGGTTTACAATTTTGAGATGTCACAAATATTCAACTTCATATAAATTGATTGATGTGGTCGGTACTTCTTTGTGTGAATGTCTTTCATCACTTTAGCTGTTTTATGTGTTTCGTGATGCATTTATGTAAAATGTTCTTCTTAGAAGTTCTGATTCACTAAAAGAGTTTGGCAAATTGTAAAAAGCCTTGGATGGATTCAACAAAATAGTTATTGGGTTAAGAAAAACAATTGTACAAATTGTTCCAAGTTCCTATTAATTGAAGAATATTATTACTACTATAATTGCTACCACTACACTTCTACTTAATTGTTGAAATATACTGTTTACTGTGCTGCTTCTTTTTTCTGTCTTATATCTTTTAAGATAAATTCGCTTACAAAAGTTACTTTTGCTCACAATTTAGGTGGTACATTTTTGAGGAGACAGCTTTATGCTTGTGGACTGGCATATTGTTCATTTCATACCTCAAGGCTGATATAGTGCGGGCTTGGTAGGGTATCCTTCCGATGTTTTTAATGCACTAGAAGTTTTTAGCTTCTCAAGTAGTATTTCATGGTTAATTCCATTATCAAATCACCAAAGATAACGATAGGAAAAGTAGAAGCTGATAGGTTTGATGTGTGCAAGTGTCAGGTTTGAACTTCTAGTGTCAAATTCAGTGATCACAAACCATGAACTTACTAACTGATGCTGAAGAAAGATCTTTGAACGGTTTATTCTCAGGTGGAAGGCTGTGATTGTCATTGTGCTGCTGATTACCTTATCGATTGCGCTAATCTTTCTACTGCTCTTGCTTCTATTTCATAGGTCTGCTGATTACCCCCATTCTCCCAGTCATGGACGAGCATCTAAATTTAGTAGTTATGACCGATGACGTAGCTGTAGTTATGACATTGTTTCTTTTTGCAGCTATCTTGTCGTTACGAATCAGACAACATACGAACTTGTTAGACGTAGGCGAATCTTTTACTTAAGGTTTGCTCATCTCTTTCATTCTCGTGACAAAGCATTTCAACAAAAAAAAAAAGAAAAAAAGAAAAAAAAAAAGAAAGCCATTTTGGAAACTTTTCATTAAGATTCATATTGCACTTTGTACATGGAATGTTATATGTTAGACTTCCAAGATATAATGCTTTGGACGAGCATTTAAATTTAGTAGCAATAACAACCAGTTTGGTTCTCTGCAGGGGCATTCCTGAAAGAGTTTATCCCTTCAGCAAAGGAGTTTGCCACAATCTATACGATTTCTGCTGTCACAGAAGCAACATATATAACTTGGAGCCCCTGCCTTCAGCTCAGATGCTTGAAGAGCGATCGAGACTGTACACATGTTCGGACATCATGAGGTGTAGATGCTGCTGACTTATTACACTGTACTATTTGCTTAACATTCTTTCAGTTACCACTAGGTTATGGTGGTTGGTGTAGGAAGAAGCTTGCATGTTTCCTGCATCCCCTTCCCCATTGAAATAGCTGCAGCACAATTAGCTTAGGTAGCCTCCTTGCTTCTTCTGGTGTAAAATTGTGTGTTGGTGAAATAGATGCTTTATATCAAAACTGGCCCCTCAAATGGACCATATTGCATTTCTGACTTTCTCCAAATAGAAGTATAAACTGATTTGGTTTGGTTTTTGGCTTAACTAGCTGAACCAAGATGATTGGGCATTGCCATTTAGCCAATCTTACTAGACTCGAGTTCAGTTCAATTTGGTTTAGATTAGGTTCGTTCGGATTTCTGATCGCCCTAGAATTCAAGGACCCAAAGCCTACACACACCATGATAAACTTCATCAATATATCTCAACCAATATTGTATAAGAATTGCATTCTGAATACCATAATCTCTGATCTTTTTACAGTATTTGATTATATAGGGTGTTGTAAACAGCTAACAAAAGAATACTCCTGGTTTATTTGAATGCAATAAGGTTGAGTAATTACATGCATCATTGGCAAGTAATTATAACAACATTCTGACTAAGTTCAAGTTTTCCTGTACTTGAGAGCTTCAAAGCGAGCAGCAAGAGTGTCATAATCAGGCAGCTTGGGGTGGACACGAGATGAAGGTATCGGTGGAGGATTCCCATCAGGAGGTCGACTATCACCTCCGTCAGCTCCGTCGTCCATTTGAGTTTCTTCTTCACAATCCGATTCGTCGAACTTTATGTCGGTAGGATTATAGCTATGTCTCCTGTAAGCCATCTCATAATCTGTATTTACATTCGTTGTTCTCTCTTCTCCTGCCTTGAACTGATGATCAATATGATGAGAGCAGATCGGGGTAGAATTAGCAGGAGGGCTGAGATCGAAACCCGAGTCTCGAGCATCCCAATTCATGTCTTTATTTGCTAGATAGGCAGCTGCCTCTGCAGCAGCAATCGCTTGCTTCGCTGCTTTTGCAGCAGCTTCTGCGGCTGATGCTGTATCTTGAAAGTGCATACTTTCATCCTCTCTACCATTCCTCCTGCACAAGACACGACAATGGAATCGAGTCGAGGAACAGCTCCAATGGAGTGTATCAAATGGTTCCAATGTACCTTCCTCCTTACCTTTCAATTTGAGCATCATTTCCAGCAGATTGGCTTGCTGCTGCTGCAGGCTTCACAGGTAAGCTAGCAGCGCTAACGAAACTCCGAGGCCCGTCCTGATCAAACGACAATCGAAAACATCGGTAACTTATTACAATATTATCATCAGAGGATAGGAAGAGAGGGAGAATGGAACAGACAATAAGTTCTTCAGGAGGGTTTAGTAGCTCCTTCTCAGATTCTGTCGTATCCCATTCAATCTGGTGCTCCTTGGCAATCTCCTTCATTACTTTAAGCTTCACTTCACCCGCAGGAGTTCGAACAGAGAGCTTGTCAATGAGCTGGAAAATCAAACGCAAGCAATTCAATACAAATACAGCTCTATGAATATAACTAACTTATCACTATCACCCTCGCAGTTTTAAAACACGTTTTACTCAGGTACGAAATGAGCCACTTCGAATAGGTTCATTGCTCCGACCCAGAATACGATTAATCCGGCGTAGGCTACATGAGCCCCCAATAGTTTACCGTATAAACCCCTTTCCAACTAACGTAGGATCTCACAATCCATCCCCTTGAGGGCCAACATATAACAGTCCAAGCCCTCCATTCTCTTGAGGACCAGCATGTAACAGCCCAAGCCCACCGACGTTCCCTTTCAAGCTTCCCCTCAAAGCTTTTAAAAAGCATCTGCTAAGGAGAGGTTTCCACACCCTTACAAAGGGTGTTTCGTTCTACTCCCCAACCGATGTGGGACATCACAATTCACCCTCCTTCAGGACCCATTGTCCCGCTGGCATTTATTCACTTCTCCAATTGATGTGGGACCCCCACCAAATCCACCTCCTCGAGCCCCCAGCATCTTTACTGGCGCACGGCCTTGTGTCTACCCCATTTGGAGAACAGCCTCCTCGCTGACACATCGTCCGGTGTCTAGCTCTGATACCATTGTCTCTTCGGGCTTTCCCTTTCGAGCTTTCACTCAATGATTTTAAAATGCATCTAAAGGTTTCGACACCCTTATAATGTCGTGTTTTGTTCTCCTCTCCAACCAATTGGGCGTTAGTGTTACCAAAACCGACCATAAGTAAAAGGCCAAAATGTAGTTACCAGCCGATTCACTCCACAATTGGGCCTTAGATCAGTGGCAGCAGACACAAAATCCTTCCCATATTTCTTCTCAAAAACATTGGTAAGTGCAGAAAGCTCTGGAATCTCAGAGCACCTCGGAGCTGCAAAGATCAAACTAGCAACCCCTTCTTTCAGATCTGCCGGACATTCCCTGCACCAATTGATATTAACATCACAAGAAAATCCACCCATTACAGAGTAATTTAGTCCATTCTCCTTAAACGTTTCTACCTCTGTTTCGCTATAATTGATAATCTAGCCACAACCAACTCGCAGAAGAGTTCGATAATCTCATTGGCAGCCAAAACATTCTGTTCTCTTATCACATGTTCTACCTGAACATCACAACCTTCATTTCTTTGATTCAAACATTTCAATTTAATCGTTTTTAACGAAGGCGAAGAAATCGAAGATAGTGAATGACCCGAATCCGAGCAGTGGCGTCCTGACCCGACTGAAGAAGCAGAGCAATGTCGCGTCTCATCTGCTTTACCGCCGCCTCTCGCTTGTTCCTCAGCAGCTTTATCCTCGCCACCGCCATTTTCGCCGCTGTTTTACTGTCACAAAAGAAAAACCCCCAAAATCCAGAAGAAAAAACAAACGAATCAATCCCTATTCCTCTCAATTTTCCCACATTTTAAAACAAAAATCCGAAACCCATTTCTGAGAAACAATCGTAGTACCATTTGGAGGAGTTGAAGCCACGGCGGAGGAGGGAGATGAACTTCTTGATGATCCTGACGGAACGATCGGCGGCGCTCATGGCCGGAGAAAAAAAAGGGGTAACGAAGAAGAAGAAGAAGAAGAAGAAGAGTGGGATTAAGGAAGGTGAAAGTGAAACGGCCAATGGAAGAGCAAAAGTGTGTGACAGCTTGGGCATAAAAGGGGGATCGTTGAACGGCATATCAGCGAAGGAGCCCCCACTGCCACGTGGCCATTTTAGATATTAGCCGTTGGAGAGGATTTTGAAGCGCGAAGGAAGAATCCGATGTAGCTCCAGAGTGTACACGTGGCAAGGATAAACTGCCACGTTGGCATGATGTCACTTGTATTGAATAGTTATTTAGAAAATTACTTTTTCTCGCTACTTTTTTCGATAAAAAAAGATCACGGGTTGTAACGGGGTATGAAAATTTTGCATATCCACTTTGATACGGGGAGCTTATTCTATAAAAATGCTAGCAAAGCAAGGTCTCGACGACAAATGATACCTATATATGTGATACGATCAAGTCGGTGGTACCATTTCAGATTGGGCTGATCTTCTTAACTATGCACGAGATTGGGCTACTGTGATATGATTCTTATACCTAATTAAGGGATCTTACAATATACCCTTTTGTCTTTTTTCGTCATCGTACCTAATCGAAGGATCTGAACGGCCGAAACGTTATCCATCTCTGCCCACGGTCACCGTACTAATAAATAGATGAATTACAAATATTTTAGCGGATTAATTAATTAAAGTGGAATTTCAAAGCATAGACATGGACTCCATTTCTAGAATTCTTTTTCTTTTTGAATATCTAGAAAATGTTGACTGGGATCACTTTTTTTAATTTATATGATTTTCTTTACTTTATTCTTCTAAAAATCTTTCATTTTAGTCAAAGATTTTATTTTAAATATATAAATTTCAAACGAAATGGTTCGTCACGACGAAGATATTAGATAATTAATTTATATTAATAAATTAGACGACTCCCGAACATAAAATCCATACATAATAAAAAAGAAGATAAAAGAACGCAACTCGACTCATCAAACATGACAGAGTCGAGTCTAAGTAGAACAACTTAGAAACACATCAAATCTAACAATCTGATACATGGTTGGAGAGAGGTCGAAAAGTAACACTATGAACAAGAAGATTATGATTCTGTTAAAGATAATAGATGACAGATCTGATGCAAATGTTGAATGGGGAAATGAAGGTTGAAACTGAATTTCTTGAAAGCCAAACCAAAAACGGACAATAGAACAAATATTTATCCAAATGGAAGTGATATGATTTTTGGAACTCCAAAGATTCAATGCAGTTCTTCTATTTGATTTGGATTTCAGCTCACAGATCAATTACAGAGAAAGTGTTCTTGAAGATAGAAGAAGGATTTATACAGACTCAAAAGCACTTTTTTGGTTCAAAATCACAGCCAACATATTATCAAATTCAAGGATAGAGTTCAGTGCGCGAATGTACAGAGCCGATTTTCATCGCCGGATTTCATGAGGGGGGGAAATCACAATGCGACCAATTTTACTGAGTAATTATATTCAGAAGAGAAACTCTGGTATGAATCAATTCCCTGAACAATCCTTCTGTTCCATGTTCGATTCTTTCAATGCTCGAATCCAATCCCAACAGTCTCTCTCGAACAATCGATTGAATCTTCTCCTCCGCTTCTGCGTCTCTTCTCAACGATCCGAACTGCATCGCCTCGATCGCCATGTCCAGGTTCTCCAACTCGTTGGCTCTCTCTGCCTGATTGTTGCGTGTGATTGCTCCCTTGTGCACGAGTCTTGACACCACTGACCATCGGCTAGGTTTCGGTCTCCAGTGCACCGGCACGGCGAGGAGAGACAATAGAGAGTTGAAGATGGAGGAGGTGATGGAGCTTGCTTCTCTCAGCACTCTGATCACCGCCACCGTCACTTCGTTCTCTAATTGAAGAGGAGGAGAGGCTCCGGAGGTGTAATCCATTTGTCTGAGCGATGCGAGCGATTTCTTCAAGCTTTCATGCTTGATCTTCTTTCTCAAGCTGATATATGCAGCGATGCTGTTCTCGACGCCCGAATCTTCGTATTTGCTTCGCCGGATCGCCGATTGGAGCTGTCGAATGCTTTCTTTTATCACCAAAACAGCGTCTCTCGTATTGTCGCAGATATCCAGGAATCTTACAGAGCCATCCACCAATTCCTGCACCCAATTTTCCCGTCGGTGTGAGGCTAGGGCTTGTTGGACCAGTGGGAGGTTCAGAACCTCGTTTATGCATCTGTAGAGCTCCACCAGGCCGGAGAGAGCGCTGCAATTCGCTTCAATGCTTGAGAAGGAAGAAGAATCCAAGGATCGAAGCTTGGCTAGCTCTTGCTCGACCCGAATCGTGGATGGATGCGATCGAGCAGGTAAGCTTATACATCTATCTCTATACCGACTCCAAGGTGTTTGTGAAAATGCTACCATTGCTATTCTGTTGCAATTCTGTATGAGGGTCTAATGAGGGCAACTTGTAGATGAAATCCACAATTTCCCATCATAGCTTTATATAGGCAGAGTGGATAGAAAAAGGGGAAGTTGTTTAGGATTTGAATGTACCGAATTGAGCATGTGAAGGCGGCCAAAGATTCATCAATGGTGTGGGTTATGAAGTCACATCTTTTGCCGGCTGAAAAGTAATATTAAATTGGCATCCTTCAGTCTCCATATTTAATGGAACTTGATTTTGTTTTCATCTGGTTGAGGGGGAAGTGACTTGTTATCCCTTATTAACATCCCCCATATCTCCACCGCCACACCGCCAATTCACGCTTTTCCATGGTTGAGAGTTGAAGGTACAATAGCGTTGGAAATCGATAGCCATTAAACTAAACCTGGTAGTAAGAGTCGGCCATTAAAAAACACTTCAAGGTCCAAGGTCTAAGCTTATCACAAGTAGATGTTGTTCGTTTTTTTCTATTACGTATCGTCGTTAGCTTTACTGTTTCAAAATGCGTCTATTAGAGAGAGTTTCTACACTCTTATAAGGAATGTTTTCTTCTCACTCTCCATCCAACCGACGTAGGACCTCACAATCCACCTCCTTAGGGTTAAGCGTCCTCACTGACACACCGTCCGATATCTAGCTCTGATATCATTTGTTAGTCCAACTCCACTATTAGCAAATATCCGTTTTGGCTTCTTACATATCGTTATTAGCCTCACGGTTTTAAAATGCGCTACTAGGGAGAAGTTTCTACACCCTTATAAGAAATAGTTTGTTTTCCTCTCTAACTGACGTGGGACTTGACACTAGTCATCCCCATGGACGTTGGACCTGATTTCGTTTAACAATAGCAGTCTTTTTCCTCCTCCTATTGTTTTACACATTATATAGAAGAACTTTTAGGCTGTTTCAGGGGGAGGTTGATGTAAAGTTGACCTTGAAATGGCTCTCAAACTTCTAGAATTTATCAGGCAACTGGTCTTCCACGGGATATTGATGGAATCTGAGGTCTTGTAAATTGTTTTAGGGGTAGATTTTGGTGGTGAAATGGATTAAGGTTTCAAATCTTGGCAAGGATTGAGAGGGATTGGGAGTGGAGCCCAGATGAGATGGCTTGGGTGGGTTTGTAGAGGAGTAGAAACATGAGTTATCAATCAAATCCTCTGGGAAATGGCAGCTGGTGATGAGAGACAACTTATCATGCAAATGATTGGAGATAAGAGCATTTGGTGGGTAGTCATGGGATGGCTTTACTATTGCGTTATTTCAACTAGTGGTTGAATATTGGAAATGTCTATCAAGATTAGATAGAAAACTAGGGAAGGATACCAATTTAGTGCCTTCTTAGCCACACCATTCGTGTTTGCTATGAACTTATTCACATGTGTTGTCGAAACTCTGAGTAAACCATATTAGTTACTTTTCCTATTCAACATTTTTACAGGCTGCATTTTGTGCAACATGTGGGAAGCTGCTTCATTAGGACTCCACTAACTTTTTTCCACTAAGATTCTAACTCATCCCTTCCACTTTAATTTCTTTTCCATTGATTACGCAAATGCAATCTTGTGGGAAGCTGCTTTAATGGAGTTTTCTTTTTCGGGGGGATGGCATTAATGAAACTACTGTTCAGAATAGAAGAGGATGAAGAGTGTTGAAAAGAATGAATTTTTCACAAACTTTTTGGTAGGTGGTGTAAGAGTCTCGCCCACTCTCACTAGCATATCGTTCGATCGTTCGATGTCTGATTTTGATATCATTTGTCATAGTCCAAGCTTACCACTAGTAGATATTGTTCTCTATGAGCTTTTACTTTCGAGGTTCTTCTCAAAATCTTTAAAACGCTTCTATTAGGGAAAAGTTTTTGCACTCTTATAAGAAATGTTTCGTTTTTCTTGTTTGAAATTCTAAGTTTGGTCTTCATTAGTATTTGCTGTTCACCCCCTACGTTTTTTTTTACGTTTTTTTTTTAGTTTTGCTGTGTGAAGTCGATAGTTCTCTTTCTCAATTCACATGGGATCTCAATCAAGAAATTGACTCTGAAGAGAGGCACTAGGCTTGGGCAGATGAGGAATCAGGTTGGGTGGGTTAAGTTACAAGGTCCATTCAAATTGTTTGCCATGGGGACGTTAAAAGCCTACTGGCAGATTGAGTTAGATGGCTGACTGGGCTTGGAACCTCCTACTTAGAGAAGTCAAAGGTTTCACCAACCAACCCTCCACTCTTCACTTGATAATTGGAGAAGTTTGGAGAGTAGTTTGGACAAAATCTATGGTAATGTGAGTGAAAATGAAATCAAGGTGGAGATGCGAACATATTCCCCTGAACTTCATCTTTTAGAATATGTACAGATTTCTTGGGCAATCTTAGATAGAATGAAGTATTGAGTTTCCTTATAGATTCAACAAGTTTCAACTTTTAGATTTAGATGTGAATTAATATGATATTATGATGTACTCTGTTCATCCCTATCTTTTGAACCTTTTTCAGATGGTGATTGAATAAGAACACATAAAGGAAGTGATCGAACAAGCAAGAGATTTTATCATTATCAATGATTAAACTGTTATTCTTGTTTGGATCAAGAACACATAGAACACTATCGTATTATGGACATGGAATCGAGCTAACTATCCATATGGCGGATCCCTAAAAGTTGGATGCCTTTGCAGGATTCAGGGTGTCAAAAAATGGCTATGGAAATACAATACATCTCCTATTGAGATATTATGTTCAACAGAGAGGCTCTTGTTTTGATCAATCTCCTGAACACACCATCCAACCCACTCTCAATTTCTTGTGCCGCCATTTCCAAACTCTCCAATCTTCTTTGAGCAATCTGCAACTTCTCAACCTCCATTCCTTCAACAACAGAGCTCAAAGCCACATCCACGTTCTCAAATTCGTTCATGGCACTGTTTGACTCGCAGGCAATCGCCCCCTTGTGCACCCACTTGGTAACCAAAGACCATCCTCGAGCTTTTGGCTTCGTCAATGGTGTTAAGTACAACAACACGGATTCGAAAATGGAGCTGTTGGTTGAGCAAACTTGTCTCAGCGCTTCAACCACAGAGCTCAGGTGATTATCTGGATTTTGCATTGTGGATGAGTTGAATTTCTCATTCATCTTCTTCATTGACGTTATCAAGTTTTTACCTTCTTTCTTCATCTTTTTTCTATAGGAAATGTAAGCAGCAGTGGTGGTTTTCATGGCGGAATCGCCTTTCCTCCGGCGAAAGGCAGAGTGAAGAGCCCCAACATGCTGTTGGGTTTCTAATGCTATGTCCTTCGCTAAGCTGCAGACATCCAAAAGCTTCATAGAATCATCCAACAACTCGTCCACCAACTGTTTGTTTTGGGGACAAGACAAAACCTGCTGGGTGGAACCCATTTTGAGAAGCTCATCAATGGAGTCATACAAATCCTGTAATCCCAAAAGAGCACCACAAACAGAAGCAGAAGAAGAAGAAGAAGACACCCATGTCTTCACCTTCCTCAACTCCTCCTCAACCTTCACAGCACAGGGATGCAATCTAGAAGGCAAGCTTATGGACCTCGCTTGGTACTTGGCAGCCATTATTAACAACCTTCCTTCTCTTTTTTTTCCTCAACAGAGCTAAAAATCTGAAACACCCTTAGCTTACTACTTCTAAGTGGGTTCTGCAGGTGCATATATTTATAGAGAGAGAGAGAGAGAGAGCAGAAACAGAGGCATCATATGGTGGGGGCAATATGCAGCCATTGATAATTTGGGTGTCACATGTTTATGCAGCAATGAATTTGGACCAAATAATTTGGGGATTGAAGATTAGGTTAATGTGAAAAAGGGTATGAGGTGTCGTGTAATTTTGTGCAGGGAAGGTGTTTGATAAAATGCGGAAGAGAAGAGTCATAGAGGAAGGAAATTGTGGTGCCGCCACATAACCCATTATCGCCTACTCTCTAAAGCTGAGCTGCACACCTACCGAGGGCATCACCTAGCTGTGCTGTCTCTTTTTGCGCACATAATTGGGAGCAAAGTTAGGTTCTTTTCTCTACTCCCAAAATTTAAAATCATTTCTTTTATTATTATGTTAAATTTTAAGTCTATCCATTATGGAATTTCTACATAATTGATTCTTAAATTTATATTATTGTTTATCTAATAAAGTATAATATGTAAGATGAGGTCATGGCAATCACGATAAACTGTTTTTTAATATCATTATTATATGCATAATTTTGAACGGCGGAGATTTAAAATTGATAATAGAAGGGTGTGTGGCGTTGGCATAGGCAATGACCTCAAATTACTTGAGCCAGGCGTCACCATTTTAAATCATCAACGTTCACCTCTTCCCCTTTTTTTCTTTAGCCAAAAACCCATTATAATTTTTTTTTTTTTTTTCTATTACAGTGAATGGGAGTAGAACCCTTTCGGTTCGGTTTGTTTTGAGTATACGAGTCAGACCGTCTAAAGAAGTTGATGCAGTTTTGCGAAGTATAATGACTAAGTAGATATAGCTTTAATCAAATTTTTAGTTAAGTTAAGTTTTAGAGTTGGATCTAAAAGCTCTCCAACGTGTCGTAGATCTTTCGACTTTGAAGTCTTTTGGTAGTCGTGTGAAGCTTAACTTATTTTAGCAACCATAAGATAATTGGATGTTTGTGTTAAGTATAGGAGCTTGGTGAAGCAATAGTGAAGCACGGGTGGTGTATGTAATGCCCCACTCGAACATGATATTTGTACAACCAAGCGAAGAACTAGAAAAGTCAGACTAACACGAATCAAGGTCAATAACTCAAATAGAAATTTGGTTCCTAAAAAGAAAAAATAGTATTAGTTCGATTAAAATATTTAATTTTTACTAAAAATCTCATTTAAATGATTAATTTCTTACTAAAAATATTTTTTTGGTATAAAATTATCAAATTTCCTTCCAAAGGTTTCAAATATATAAAAATAGCATAAGTCACTAAATATATACAAATTTAAATTTAAATATGACCAATTATATCACAACAACAATAATAATAATAATAATAATAAAAGAAATTTGGAACCTAATTATTAATTAAAAAAGTAAAAAAGAGAGTTTGGTGGGCTTACTTCCGTTGTTGTTGGAAAGAAGGAGACGCGTGTCCTCTTCTTAGAGGACACGTGTGGCAAAGAAGTGAAGTGTATGCACTATAAATGACAGTCCAATTGGATAAAGACACGTGTGACATTGAGAAACGAAGCGTGCCTCCATGAGCCGCTCATCGCCCTGCATTTGATTTGATGAAATCCAAAATATTATCCAACAAAAAATGCGCATTTAATAATTTTCTAAAGTTTCTTATGACACGTGTTTCTTTCCTATTGATTGTGGCATGAAAAGGCTTTAAAGTACCATAAATGTATGGAAAATAATCTAGGAAAGAAAATTAAAAATAAGAAAAAGAATTAGATGTATACTTTTTACCTTTAATTTAAAAAATAAAATAAAAACTTTAGATTTAAAATAATTGAACGTGACATACCAAACTGATATAATTAGCAATTTATATATGCATTAAAATTAGATACAAATGTTGCAATTTTTATTTATTTAATTTATGCATTTTTACCGGCTAATTTTAATTAAAGAAATAGTAAGAATCTCCACAAAAAAAAAAAAAAAAAAAAAAAAAAAAAAAAAAAAAAAAAAAA
>NW_019268531.1:2187618-2213258 GCF_002738365.1 Cucurbita moschata
AAAAAAAAAAAAAAAAAAAAAAAAAAAAAAAAAAAAAATCAAGTTTTACCTAGAATATTTATCAAACACAGTATATATGTAACAACCCAATTCCACCGCTAGCAGATATTGTCCATTTTAGCTCCTGATGTATCGTCGTTAGCCTCACAATTTTATAACGCGTCTACTAGGAAGAAATGTGAGATCTCACAATCCACCCCCACCCCCACCTCCACTCTCTTGGGGATCGGCATCTTTGTAGGCACGCCGCTCGGTGTCTGGCTCTGATACCACTTGTAACAACCCAAATCCACCCCCACCCCCACCCCCACCTCCACTCTCTTAGGGACCGGCATCCTCGTAGGCACGCCGCTCGGTGTCTGGCTCTGATACCACTTGTAACAACCCAAGTCCATTGCTAGTAGATATTGTCTGTTTTTACTTGTTACGTATCGTTGTTAGCCTCACATGCATCTACTTCAACCAGTGCCTTGTATCGTTCGGTGACTAATTCTAATACCACATACGCCCACATACGCCCACATACGCGTATGTTAGGGAGAGATGTGGGATCTCACAATCCCTCGCAATCCACCCACATACGCATATGTTAGCTCTAATACCACATCCCTTGCATCAAAACGTGGGATCTCACAATCCACCCACATACGCGTTATAAAATTGTGAGACTGACAACGATACATAACAGACCAAATATTTATTAGCAGTGGACTTAGTTATTACACTACACTTAAGAGTTTGAGTTTCGTACTATCAAAGAATGACGGGTTATATTTATCTCAGATAAAATTGTGACCACAAAGTGACTAAAATGTACAAGACTTTGGAATGTTTTGAGATCTCAACAATTCAATGAACCAGCATGTTAAGAAAACACACTCTATATTTAACTAAACATCTGAACATGCAATCCAATTCACTCTCTATTCCTTCAAAACTTGACGCCAATGTTCTAAGCCTTCTTTGTGCCATTTGAACTTCAGCTTTTTTATCATTGCTTTCGTTTTCTCTCCCATGGCCAAGGAGAGAATGGAGAGCAATATCCACACTCTCCAACTCATTTACTATTTTCCGTCCTTTCCCCGATCTCGACCTGATCGTGGGCATCAATTGTGAGACCAATGACCACCCGCTAGCCTTCCCCTTCGCCACCGACGTCGATAGGAATGCTAGAAGCTCTCCGAAGATGGAGATGCTGATGGTTCTTGCTTCTCTTAGCAGTCTGATAAGAGGCAACAAATCATGATTTGGTAGATCCAATAAAGGGAAGCTTGTTGTTCTATTACTTTGCATTTGCTTCAATGAACCGAGGAAGCTTCCAATGTCTTTCTTCGCTTTCCTTCGGAAGCTGAAGTGGGCACGAACGTGGCTTTCGATGCTCGAATCTGCTACTTTTCGACGTAAAGCCGATTGAAGGGTTTGTATATTTTGTTTCATCATAAGGATTATGTCTCTTGCAGAGCAACAAGAATCTATCAATATAACAGACTCAGTTAAAGCCTCTTCCACAAGCTTCCCCTCCTTATAGTGAACAAGAGCTTGCTGAGTGGAAGAAGACTGAACAAGCTCCCCAACAGAGTTATACAACTCTGCTAGCCCAACCAATGCAGCTCGAATCCCTTCGAGTCCAAAAGAAGTCGTTTTCGCATTGAAAGACGAAACTTGAAAGGATTTTAGGCTCTCCAGCAATGGTTCTGGCTCGAGCTCCACCCTCGCAGGCAAGCTAACCGATCTAACAGGCTGGTGGGCATCGGTGAATATCGATGAGATCACCATCCTTGGTGTGCAAATTGCTGAAACTCACAAGAGAATTGAATGGCTTGAGCAAAACCAACCAACATAACAGCCAATTTATATGGAAAAGAGAAGCTAACAAAGTCTGTATGCATGCATGTCAAAGCCACAGCGTTATAGACCAGAGGCTCAGCTCTGTTTGATTCTCTTGTAACAGTTTCAGCCTACAATCTGAGCATCTATGTCAAATTTTTTAATCAAATGCTCCACCAATTGGCCAACATCAAGCTCTGACAACAATATACAATAATAAAGTATTGAACATGTTGGCATAGTTGCAGGCCATAATGATACCAATGCCACCCTGCCTCCCCAATTATTGGGCTCTCCTAAACCCAACATAGTTTAAGATTAATCAAAATGAATAATCATGTGGGCGAAAAAAGAATCAGCTAATTCAAACCTAAATATTCTCGACCCATGTTTTGTCTCCACCCATGAAGAAGAATGTGCATAGAAATAAAAAGTGGCTACCCCTTTTAAATGGTGGCTTTGTTAATAGCTATAGCCATGAATCTAGGCTTACAATGAGCAAACATTGCTACTACCATTCCAATATTATAGTAATGTTTGTAATGCAGCAGCAGACAAAGGGCGGGGCATGCGGCTAACACAATGGGGGGAAGAGAAAGTTACCTAAAGAGCTGGTTATGAAAATCCACAAATGCTCATCAATCACTTTGTAAGAACTTTAAGAAGTCATTCTACAGTGGAGTTCTAACACAAAAATCAAGTAAACTATTGCTCTATAGAACACCATAATTTTCAGTTTGAGAGATAAAGAGTAAAATTTCTCATTATAACAGAGGGAAATGGCAAAAAAGAGAAAGTGGGCATGAGATTTTAAGTTAAGGGTTGGAGCAAGGAAGAGAGAAAACAAACCACATGGTCAAAAATTGAGAGAAGACAGTGAGGCCCCGGTCGTGGAGAGACGCCACGAGGGAGACATGAGAAGAGGTTCAGTCAGGCATTTTGTCGAACATGTGAAGGGCGCAGAGCGAAAAACAGAGCAAAAATCTTTACGGTAGCGGATGAATGTGGAGGTGCATGAATGTAATGCAATCCACTTCCTTCAAGGATAAGAATAATCAACGATTCTATTATCAGTCACCAAAAAAAATAATAATAATAATAAATAAAAGAACAAAAGAACGTAATTGTGTAATAAATTCATGAATTTATTGTTGGCTTCCATTTTTTTAAATGAATTTACAGCTGAATTCGTCAAAATCTTTTCATATCTTTATATTATAAACTATATAAACTTTATCCAAATTGTTCTGTCCCTCGGAAAGAGTAAAGTAAATTAATGAATATCACATTTGAGGTGAATCATATCCTATTAAAAAAAACATTTAAAAGAAATTAGAGTTACTATTCATACCAACAAGATTCAAGATAATAATCATTGTTGTTAAATCATACGAATTCTAAAGAGAAATATGTTTGGTTTAGAGTATTCATGTTCCATTTTTAAAAAAGATTTAAAAATGACTGATATTAGTTTATGAACATTAATAACCCTCTTAGCGTAATTAACGTGATTATATCACGAGAGATGCAGTGGAATGTTAAGGTCATTAGGGAATTCAGGTTCCAAATCTTGAACTTAGAACATTACGGAAACAAATATTCAAACAAATATTCAAATCTATATTTTTCAAAACTTCAATGTTAGAACACTAATGTTAAACGACTGGATCAATATGACACAGATATGAAGTACGGATGAACAGAGAGGGAGAGAAAAACGTACAGATGTACAAAATAATAATACTAATAAATAATAATAATTTGGTATTTATCAAACCATAAGGCTTGGCATTGCAATGTGGGTTCTCAACATTAAAGCCTGGCAATGAGTGGGTGTCTCCCAATTCTAGAGAAAAGAATCCACATGAATCAATTCCCTTTGACCACTCAAGATTATTATACAAATCATGTTTATTGCCCTAAAAATCACCCAGAATCTAGAGTTTTGTTTGTTTCTCTTGCAAAATTAATTGAATGTATTTTGTTATTAATACTCAGCACAATCAACTCAAACTCAACCTAAGTAAGTTAGCAACTCGACCCAAATCATAAATCATACCTTTTGAGATGAGTTGATCAACGTTTTTGGGTTCAGCATATTCTCCTGCCATTGCTTGAGCTATGAAAATTTACCCAGCAAGCTCTGATAACCCGGGCTAAACCACTTTGTTCACCAGCCAGCCAAATGCTTGTTGAGGTTGTTGATCCAGGCCTAAATCAGAGGAACTAGAAACGTGAGATTTGGCAGCTATCATCAGAACGAGTAAAGAAATAGAATTTGGTATCAGCTGCCATCAACATTGTCGAATACTTGATATTCTAATCCATTCCAAAAGTATAAATCTATAACCACAATTCATAACATTCGAGAAGACTTAAAGATGTCACTGCATTAAGCTACTAAAGCTGCAAAACTTATACCATATCGATTGGAGAGAGGAACGAGTGCCAGCGACGCTGGACCTCGAAAGGGGGTGGATTGTGAGAACACAAGTTGGTTGGAGAGAAGCACCGAACATTTTTATAAGGGTGTGGAAACCTCTCTCTAATAGAGGCGTTTTAAAAACCTTGAGGGAAAGTCCGAAAGAAACAACTCAAAAAGAATAAATATCTACAATTGGTGGGCTTGGGCTTGGGCTTGGGCTTGGGCTTAGGCTGTTACAATGATTATCCAATAAGAATATTCTTCTTCACAATTGTCCCACTCTTGAGGAAATGAGTCTGCATCAAGATTCTAGATCCAAACAAAAGTAGTAGCAGCGGGACCTTGGCTATCTACTATCTATGAGATCGGTTGGGGAGTAGAATGAAACATTCCTTATAAAGGTGTAAAAACCTTTTCATAGGAGACACATTTTAAAAACCTCGAGCAACCTAAAAGGGAAAGCCCGGAAGGAAAAGCCCAAAAAAGACAATATCTGTCCGTGGTCAATGGGCTTAGACCTGGGCTGTTACACTCATGTCCGTTCAGGAGAAATAAGAGGCACTCTTTAACGACATTGAGTAAAAGCAGAAAAATTTCAAATGGGGGAAAGGTAAAAGACTATGGAAAGCAAAAAAAAATCCAGAAATTTTCAAAAGATACAAACAGTTAATACGAAATGACCAAAGTTTTACCAGTTATATAGCATGGCTTTGCTCCCTCGCCTTCTTCAGTGACTTCAGTGTACTCTCCAACGTTGAATATGCAGCAACATCAGTCAGACTTTTACTCTCAACTGCATAATCAAACACTCGATAGGCTTCAGAAATTCTACCACTCCTGCAAAGCGCCCGACACCAATTGCCTCGCTGCTCCTGCCAAGTATCACGGTCATGCTCGTCCAAGGCGTGTTGTCCATTGCTGCATGCCCATACCTCGTCAAACCCTTTATGTTATTCCATGTTGTATTTGTCTAACATTGTATTTTCTGTTTGTATGACCATTCAGCGAAATCACGTCTCGGCCTACCAAACCTGAATCGCTTCAAAATGTACTCTAGGGAGATGCGACTAGTTGTCAAATTCTCCATACCCGAAAAAGTTATATACTACTTAAGCTATTGTGTTGCCTTTTACTTGTATGTTATATAACATTACTTTCAAATCCTCTCAATCTTGGTTTCAATGTCTCCTTCTAAATCTCTCCGTCCCCGTTTTCTAAAATCTTCTTCTCAAATCGGAGTGAGAGGTATGCTTGCCTACATTAACTGGACATACGCTACCAAGAAAAGTGGGATTGTGACAGCAAGCATACAATAAATCTTCATAATTGAGTTATAAACAAAGCAATTCAGCTTAAAAACCTCCTTAGCCAGCACACTAACCAACCGTGTCGCCTCACGTAGATCCTTGCTATTGCACACATTATCTATCAAGATAGTACAAGTAACAAGATCTGGCTTCGCGCCACAGCTACTACGCATTTCATCAATAAAACCATAAACAGTAGACAGAGCTTTGACATGCAAAGTTGTTTAACGAGATGATTAAATGTATAAGAATCAAGAGGCGACTCTATAGCTTCATCAACCAAACCTACCGAACAAAGCGAACGCACAGCAATATCCGTGGTTACCTTGTCAGGATTGAAGCCATTGTTAACCATGAAATTGAGAATTTGCCGAACCGAATCGAGAGACGAATCAGTACAGTACCATTCCCGGAGGTGGAGAGTAAGATATGAAACGTCGATCGATCCGATGAGGTTTCGTGGTGGTGACGAAGGAGCTGTGGAGCTTCTTGGCATCTGCAAGACTAGCCGATTTGAACACCGTCGGGAGTTTCGGCTTTCCAGGGTGGCCGGAGCTCTGACGCGAAGAGGTTTTCTGGCGAAGTTTTGGTGTTCATTTTTAATATAAGGAGCGGTACTCGCCGGACAAAAGCGGAGGCGCCGCCGGAGGACGAGGCGGTTGGTTAACGACCGTGGTGGAGAGAGCTGAACGAAACGATGGCGACAATTTCCCCATCTTCCAATTCCCCCGCGCTGATCGAACCAATTGTAAGGGTTTCTTACAGAAATTGAGATTTGCGTGGGAAAGTAAATGGGCCGTGGTTCGGCCCAACAAGATCACAAAAGATTTGAATGGGAACAACGAATTTCCCGTCTTTATTTAAATTTGAAGGTTACACCATTTATTAAACAGAGCAGCCATAGCTTTAGTGTAAGCGTAGCCATTTAGAAAGACCTTTGATTGTTGCAATCCAAGTTGTTGCCATAGCCAATGCCCAACAAGTCACAGTACCTCTTGTAAAACCCAATTCTATCAGCAACTCTGCTATCGGCACCACGCCCACACTCGAGCCCACCATTGATGATGTTGGTGATGACACCATACCCAGGCACTCTCCCGGCAGCACTGTCGGCGGCCGAAGGCTGCCATCTCCCAGTGATAACATCATGGCACGATGGCTTGTTTCCTTGTGGTGTCATCCAGAACCAAATGGCTGTCTTGAATGCAACAACCGCATCCGTGGCTACCAAATCAGGGTTGCCCAGCAAATTCAAATTTAGCGCCCTACCCGCTGGCCCGTAGTTGTAGTTACTACAAAACGTTTGATAATTTCACGAATTAGGATAAGAATTTCAGAATTTTGATAATATATTGTGTTATAGGAAGAACAGAGGTCTTACTGGGTTAGCTGAATTGGGCCACGGCCGTAATATTTCTGGCCAGCAGCGCATGGCCATTGCTGGTTTGGTGAGCAATATACGTCTTGGTTTCTCTCCCTTATGAAGCAATATCCCCACGCATATGGGCCATCCGGTGCGGTAGCCCACCCTCCTGCGCCACACTCGTTTTAATATTCATTTGCAAGTCAAAATTGCAACTTTTCAGAGAAAGAGAGTTTAATTTAGGGAATTTTCGTAAGGAATATATCTCGATTGAATCCCGCCTTTTGGGAAGCCCAGAACAAAAGTCATAAGAGCTTATGCTCAAAGTAGACAGTATCATAAGAGCTTATGATACTGTCTACTTTGAGCTCTTGGGAAATGAGGTTCGTGGTCCCTAATATGAGACCTCTTGGGAAATGAGGCCTTTTAGGGAAGCCTAGGACAAAGACCATAAGAGCTTATGCTCCAAGTGAACAATATTCTACCATTGTAAAGGTTCGTGGTTCTTAACATGGTATAGAGTTATGTCCTTAACTTACCCATGTCAATAGAATCCACAAATGTCGAATAAATAAGTTGTGAGCCTCAAAGTTGCAGTCAAGAGTGAGTGTTGAACGAAGGGCTATTTTGTTTTAGGGCTCTAGAGAAAGAGTCGAGTCTCAATTAAAGAGATGTTGTTCGAGGACTCCATAAACCTTAGGAGAGACTCTATAGTATACTTTATTCGAGTGGAGGATTGTTCTAATTTAAGAAATGATCGTAAATTTATAAGTAAGGAATAATCTCTATCGATATTAGACATTTTAAGTAATCAAAAGCAAAATCACGAGAGTTCATTGACACTAACCAGTGGTTTCATGAGAAGTTTGGCCGAAGAAAGCAGCGAGCTCCCGTTTACGAGTAGCGGCATCTCCAGTGGTACCAAAGGCAGGGAAGGATTGAGCAGCAGTAATGAAAGCATTGTATCTATAGAATCCATTACTGGGGCATCGAGGATCCTTGCTATACTTGAGCATTTGATTGTAAAGGGCTTCGTTGATGATACTTCCGACGCTGCCGCCGCCGCCGCCGGTACTGGGGGGTGGGGAAGGAGTGGAGCCGCCACACTGGCTCTGGCAATTGTTTTTACAGTACTCGTCGGTGTTGCCGCACCACCCGAACTGGCTGCAGCAGAGGCGATTGGGGCAGAGAGCGCCATTGGCCTGCCGCCCACATTGCTCTGCCGCGGCTCCCAAAACGAAGGCAAAGGCTAAGACAATAAGCGCATGAAGCTTCATTGTTGTTTGGTGTATGAGAAGATGAGGAAAATGGGAAGAGCAAGTGCAGTTATTTATAGGGAGTTTTCCGTAGAATTTTCAAACCCAATTCCAAATATTAAAATAATTTTGGATTATTGTTCACGATTGACCGCAACCTTGTTTATTAATGTCATATATATATATATATATATATATATATATATATATACATACATACCTAATGAGAATTCTCCTTAATTGACGGGAGTAATTGGTGGGGCCCACTCCGACCTAATTTGAATAGTCGTAAAATCATGATTAGATAAACAATTTTCGTTCATATATTGATAATAATTTAATTTTTATTTTAAAAAATTAAGGATATTTTTAGATAAATGGGGAGTTTTATTAATTTAGTCTAATTTTTTTAAAAATAATTATTATCAGCTGTGTTTGTATAAAATAAAAAATAGAAAATAAAAAAAAAAGTAAATAGATTAAAGTATTTGGAAAATAATGTTAAATTGTTGTGATTAATAATTACTAAAATAGAGGGAGTGTTGTAATTTGATTCTATTTGTTGATAATTTATATTTGTAAATAATTATTTAAAATATTATATCATATATATTTTCAGATTAAATTATATTTTGTTTGTTCTATATTATTGGTTAAATATAAGAGAATTGGGTGCATTTATTTATTTTACAAAAACATGATAGTTGAAATAGTGAGTGTTTAAAGGTAGAAAATTTATTCTTTTGATTTAATTGAATTTTATTTTATTAAATTAATTTTTTTTTAAATATCCATATTATTGCTACTATTATATGAATTAAATCTTACAAATTATTTTTTAAAACATTTAAGAGGGTTATATTTATTTTTTTAAAATAAAAACAAAATAATTATTTATTTATTTATTATTATAATTTGTCATTCTAGAAATTATAGCTTTAAAATTCAATCCATAGCTTTAATGAAACTATGACTAAAGAAAATTCAACATCTTAATTTTAATGTGGGTTTGAAAAATCAACTGTTGATAATATCTGGTATTTATCCATAAAACATAAAAATAATATTTAATTATAAATAATTGAGTGTAAAAAATAATTTCTCTTCAATATAGTATATAAACTTTTGATAATAATAAATTAAAGGGAATTTTTTGAAGGCTTGGGAATAAAAATAAAATAAATATAAAAATTGAGGTAGATGATATCATGAAAAATAAATTATGAATGTTTATTATTAAGATTTTAAATGATATTTGATATATATATAGTTTGTTGAAAAGTCTAGTGCCCACATTTTATTTGTAATATATATTAATTACACCTAAAAATTAAAATTTTTTTTTTTATAGCGTCCCAAGTTCAACTGTATTTAAAATTTAGATTCGACTCACGTACAGTTTTGGTGTAACAACACAAGCTCACTGCTTGCAGTACGTATATTCATCAGTCTCACATGTTTATTAAGAAAAAATTTCTACACTTTTATATAAAATGTTTTGTTCCATCTATTATGAATCACGACCCTCCATAATGATATGATATTGTACACTTTGAGTATAAGCTCGTGTGGTTTTGTATTTGGTTTCCCAAAAATACTTCGTAACAATGTAGATGTATTCCTTATTTATAAGCTCATGATCATCCTCTAAATTAGCCAATGTAAGACTCCAAAACAACAGTCGGTTGTGTCAGCTACGAAACTGAGCCTCCAATGAAACTGATCATTATAACTCACATCTATAAATATCTGGAGATTGGGCTATTACACCCTCCAACATAACTCACATCTATAAATAAATAAATAAATAAAACATTTTGAACCTAGATTATAGCCTCATTAATTACATAAAATCAAATGAAACACGCAAATTTATTAGAAAACTTATGTATATTAATAATAATAAATAAATAAATAATAACTAAATTCTGTAATATTTATTTAAAAAGTTAAAATAACTAAATTTTATTAGTAAATTTTGAAACAAAATTAATAGTTTTTTCTTCATTCGTATGAGAGAAATCCATTTAAAAAATTATATTTTTTTTAGAAAAATGAAGGGTGAAGAAGATTTATTAAATTTTAAAAAAAATTAAAAATTAAATCTATAAAATAATTGGAATATTTATTTATTTTATTTTAAAAAAAATCCTACAAGTAAATTAGATAAGAATTTAATGCATGCATGAACACATCATATTATTATTCTAATATTAAGTTATTTTTAGGGTCAAAGTTAAGCATGAAAAAAAAATTATTTGACTTTTCTAAACCCAATTTATATCCTTGCAAATGATTTTTAATTTTTCCCAGCCAACCTAATTTAAATTTTATCCAACTTGTTCGTAATTTAATAATATAAAATAGAGCTCTCGAGGTTAGAAATAGCATATAATAGTAATAATTATTTTATTATGCAAAGTCAAATTTAATTTATTTTTTTTTTTCGTTCTCCTCTCTGACCAACGTAGAATCTCGGACGCAAAAAGAAACCAAACTGATTTATTGCATAAAGATATGTGTGTAGACATTACACATAGCAAAACGGCCATAGTTGTCTTTTACAACATCAAAAAGACATTTTATTACATGGTATTATAAGATTAATTAGAAAGACCTTTGATTGTTGCAATCTAAGTTGCTGCCGTAACTGACACCAAGCATGTCGGAGTATCTTTTGTAGAACCCAATTCTATCAGCAACTCTATCATCGGGGCCATGTCCGCACTCGAGCCCACCGTTAATGATGTTGGTGATGACACCATACCCAGGCACTCTCCCGGCAGCGCTGTCGGCGCTCGAGGGCTGCCATCTCCCAGTGATAACATCATGGCACGATGGCTTGTTTCCTTGTGGTGTCATCCAGAACCAAATGGCTGTCTTGAATGAAACAACCGCATCCGTGGCTACCAAATCAGGGTTGCCCAGCAAATTTAAGTTTAGTGCATTGCCCGCTGGCCCGTAGTTGTAGTTACTAGAAAAGTTTGATCATTTAAGGAATTAGGATTAAAATCTCAGAAGATTGATGATATGTTGTGTTATAGGAAGAACAGAGGTCTTACTGGGTTAGCTGAATTGGGCCACGGCCGTAATATTTCTGGCCAGCAGCGCATGGCCATTGCTGGTTTGGTGAGCAATATACGTCTTGGTTTCTCTCCCTTATGAAGCAATATCCCCATGCATATGGACCATCCGGTGCGGTAGCCCACCCTCCTGCGCCACACTCGTGAGTTAATTTAGGAAATGATCATGAGTTTATAAATAAGAGATATATCTCAATTGGAATGAGGCCTTTTGGAGAAGTCCAAAACAAACGTACTGGAACTTACATTCAAAGTAGACAATATCATATCATTGGGTAGGTTCATGTTCCTAACGTAATATCAAAGTTATGCCTTTAACTTAGACATGCCAATAAAAGGTTGAAAAAACAAGTTGGGAGCCTCAAGGGTGTAGTCAAAAGGGTCGAACAAAAGGTGTATTTTGTTCAAAAGCTCTAGAGAAGGAGTTGAGGCTCGATTAAGAGGAGGGTGTTCGAGGTCTCCATAGACCTCAAGAGAGGCTCTAGAGTCTACTTTGTTCGAGGAGTCGAGCCTCGATTAGGGGGAGGCTATTCGACGTCTTCATAGACCTTAAGAGACACTCTACAGTCTACTTTGTTTGAGGGGAGGATTGTCGAAGATTGTTGGGGCTGTTCAGGATTATTGGGAGTGAATCCCAAGTTGGTTAATTTAGTGGAAGATCACGAGTTTATAAGTAAGGGATACTATCTCCATTGGAACGAGACCTTTTGGGGAAGCCCAAAGTAAAGTCGGGAGAGTTAATGCTCAAAATGGACAATATCATATCATTGTAGAGATCCGTGATTCCTAACGTTATAAGCAAGTAATTTAGAGAACTCAATATCAAAACCACAAGAGTTCTTTAACACTAACCAGTAGTTTCATGAGAAGTTTGGCCGAAGAAAGCAGCGAGCTCCCTTTTACGAGTAGCAGCGTCTCCGGTGGTACCGAAGCCAGGGAAGGATTGAGCGGCAGTAACAAAAGCATTGTATCTATAGAATCCATTACTGGGGCATCGAGGATCCTTGCTATACTTGAGCATTTGATTGTAGAGGGATTCGCTGATGATACTTCCGACGCCGCTGCCGCCGGAACTGGGGGGTGTGGAAGGAGTTGAGCCGCCACATTGGCTCTGGCAACCATCTTTACAGTACTCGTCGGTGTCGCCGCACCATCCGAACTGGCTGCAGCAGAGGCCATTGGGGCAGAGAGCGCCGTTGGCCTGCCGCCCACATTGCTCTGCTGCGCCTCCCAAAACGAAGGCAAAGGCTAAGACAATAAGCGTATGGAGCTTCATTGTTGTTTGGTGTATGAGAAGATGATGAAAATGGGAAGGGAAGTGGAGATATTTATAGGTATCATTTGGTGTAAATTAACATAAAATTAGGGAATGTTGGAGGTTGACCGTTGCCTTGTTTTTTTTTTTTATTAACGTCCATGTCTAAGTTTGAATGGTCTCACTAATTATTATTATTATTCTTATTAATTTCGAGTTAAAACACTATAATTGACCGCTGACTACTACCTCGGATCAATGGTGACAATGGTAAGGTTTAGGTTGGTTGCTCTAATGAGCGGTGGCGGCAATGCGGTGATTTTTATAGTAAGTGGTGGACAACAGCTAGTAGTGGTCAGTGGTTGTCGATCGCATCAGTGATGCAAATGAACGGTGAAGAGATTTAAGAGGGGTAATGTGAGGGTGTTTTAATCATTTTCAAGGAACCGAGTGGGTTAAGTTGGGTTCAAGTTCAGTATGCTTACGGTCGACTTGACCCAACCCAAACAATATATGTATAAAAATTTAGGGTTGACTTGATGTCTATTGTCGTGCCACCTTTACACGATTGCAAGCCTTCTCTTCTCTCTTACCTTCCATTTCTAAGATAGACAAAATCATATAGAGCAGTAGTCTATTCTAAAGCATCTAACTATTCGGTCGTATCTATGCATAGTGACTTTGCAATAACCACCATCGTCGTTGTTTTTAAGTTTATTTAAAAATAAAAAATAAAAATTGAACCCAACAATCCAATCGGAACCAATGAGCTGGGTTGAGTCGGTAAACGACCCAAAGAAATTTGATTATAATTCAATTCGTGACGATCATAAGTAGAAAGTTCATATTCTTCGGTCATTCATAAACAATTTGTTGGACAATATTCAACTCAGTTACCACAAAATATACGGATTCCAAAATCAATATTGTAATTAAGCAATCGTTTCTTTCGAA
Organism: Cucurbita moschata; assembly: GCF_002738365.1. NCBI lineage: Eukaryota > Viridiplantae > Streptophyta > Magnoliopsida > Cucurbitales > Cucurbitaceae > Cucurbita > Cucurbita moschata. The sequence goes on from NW_019268531.1 coordinate 2,201,089, forward strand.
TATCCGTTTCTAATTTCCAATCAACAACAGGAGATCTATAGGACATACACGAAGACATACTTCACAAGCAATGCATTTATCAAATTCAAAATGGAATCGACCGCGGAAACGCTCCGATGCGATTAATTTTTCCTAAGGATATTGAATAGTTACAGGCAAACGATTTGCATGGGATAAAGTAATCATGAAATCCTGACCAATGTACCTTGCAGCTCGTACGATTTGTTGATCATAATTCATGAACTCAGTTACCGTAGAGAAATAATTTTGGATTGGACTGAGTTACTGATTCAACCGATCTACATTTGAGTTATCCAAAAAAAAATATATATTTTAAAAAATATTAAATTAATTAGACAATTTTCCAAATTCAATTTCTTACTAAACACTCCTCGAATTTTTTAATTTATTACCATTCAAAATGGAAGTGTAGAGAAGTATGAAGACGGAAGCTGGCGGCTCTGAAAAGTCAAAGAAGGAATAATAATAATAATAATAATAATAATAATAATAATAATAATAAACTTAAATGATTGCGTGATTCCCGAAATTCCGGCACCGATTATGGATTCTAGATGACTGACTACTGGTCGTCCACTTCATCCTGAAAGGCGGCGGCGGCGGTGACGTGGCGGTGGAGATGGTGGAGACGTGCCGTGTTTATTTTTTTTCCTTCTCCAAATCATAGTTCTTACGGCTTCTTTTAGTTCTTTGTATATAGCCTTTGTTTCAAAAATCCGTTCAATATGGGTGGTGCGGCGCCACTGATCTCTACGGTGGAGCTGGTTGTCAAAACCAGTGTCGTTCCGGTGGTTTAGCCCCTCCGAGAGGCGGAGGGGACGTTGGCACGCTCATCGCCACCGCCATTTCCGGTGCTAAAGCGAAGCTTCTTATGACCGAAATATTTGGAAAAATAAAAGGAAAAAGAACGTCGCCTGAGAGATTCGAACTCTCGCGGGGAAACCCCATGTACTTAGCAGGCACACGCCTTAACCACTCGGCCAAAGCGACTGATGTTGCCATATTTTTAACCAAATATTAATCAAATTTAATATTTAATATTTCTTGAACTAGATATTTTTGTTTTTGGAAGAAATTTAATTCCATTTAAATAAAAATATATTGATAAGTTTGATTATTTTAAATTTTATTGCATTAATCATTTTTTTTTAGATAAGGTCTTATCTCAAATGGGTGGTTGACTTTGACTATATCGTCCTCTGAAACGCGCTCTATGATCACATTTTTTTTATCGAAAAAAAAATCGTCACAACTCAATTAGCTTAAAATAATTGTTAGATGTAAATTTAATAATTTATATGTCTCCAAATAATCTCGAGATTTGAATCTCTCCTACCTCCAACAGTGATAAACTGTCACCCATACTATGATCGTCTCCAACTTAGACTTATTATATACTTTTTAACTCAAATTAATTAATTTTGTAATTTAAAGTTAAAAGTTAATTAAGAATTTAATTAAAATCTTTAACAAAATCAACTAAATCTATGGTGGATATCTTTGATGATTGCAAGCGCACCAAAGGTTCCAATATGTAAAGAATGGTGGTGGAAAATTGAGGCAAAGATTTGAAGCATGAAGGATTATGCATTGATCTTCTTGTTGTTTCCTCTGTTGTTGTTGGGAGCCTCTGCTGAGCAATGTGGACGGCAGGCTAGCGGCGCTGTCTGCCCAAACGGGCTGTGTTGCAGCCAGTTTGGGTGGTGCGGCACCACCCGTGCTTACTGTGGACATGGTTGTCAAAGCCGATGTCGTCGTTCAAACCCGACTCCGAGTCCTAACGGCAGCGGAGGCAACATTGCTAGGCTCATTAGCTCTGCCACGTTCGATCAAATGCTTAAGTATCGTAACGACCCAAGATGTCCTAGCAATGGATTCTATAGCTACGATGCTTTTCTTGCTGCTGCTCGATCGTTTAGTGGGTTTGCTACTACGGGAGATGATGCCACTCGTAAGAGAGAATTGGCGGCTTTCTTTGGCCAAACTTCTCATGAAACTACGGGTTGGTTAGAATGATTTGGATTGACTTTTTAAGTGTTTAGTTATGAAAATAGATCGATGTAGAAGCTAAATATAAAGTGTGGTGTAGGAGGATGGCCAACCGCACCCGATGGTCCGTATGCATGGGGATATTGCCAAATAAGAGAAATCAACCGGGGTACTTATTGCTCGCCGAGCTCGCAATGGCCGTGTGCTGCAGGCCAACAATATTACGAACGCGGACCCATCCAAATCACTTAGTAATTTTTTAATCTCGTTTCTACTTTAATATAAGTTCTGGTAGTTTTGCTTTTGGATCCACTCAAAAAAATCTCAAGCATGAACCACATCCCACATCAGTTGGAGAAGGGAACGAAACATTCCTTATGAGGGTGTGGAAACCTCTTCCTAGTTGATGCATTTTAAAATTATGAGACTGATAGTCATACTTAACGAGCCAAAGCGAACAATATTTACTAGCGGTGAGCTTGGATTGTTACAAATGGTATCAGAGCCCGACACCGGGCGTTGTGCCAACGAGGACGTTGGGGTCTTAAGAGAGATGGATTGTGAGATCTCACGTCGGTTGGAGAGGGAAACGAATCATTTCTTATAAGGGTGTGGAACCTTTCCCCAGTAGATGCATTTTAAAACTACGAGGCTTAGTGATACCTAACGAGCCAAAGCAGACAATATCTACTAGTGGTGAGCTTGGACTGTTACAAACGGTATCATAGCTAGACACTGGGCGTTGTGTCAGTGAGGACATTGGGGTCGAAGCATTCCTTATAAGAGTGTGGAAACCTCTCCTTAGTATACACGTTTTAAAATCATAAAGCTAACGATTATATGTAACAGACTAAAGCGGACAGCATCTACTAACAGTGAACTTGAGTGGTTGTGGTTGTGTTGTGCCGACATGTTTTGAATGTTTTGAATTTACTTGATTTAATGATTAGCAACTACAACTACGGGCAAGCTGGTGGAGCACTGAGATTGGATTTACTGAACAATCCAGAGCTGGTAGCCACGGACGCAGTCATAGCATTCAAGACAGCCATTTGGTTCTGGATGACGCCACAAGGAAACAAACCATCAAGCCATGATGTTATTACTGGCCGATGGCAACCATCAAATGCTGATAGAGCTGCTGGAAGATGGCCTGGTTACGGTGTCCTTACCAACATCATCAATGGCGGGGTTGAATGTGGAGGCCGTGCTGCTAACGCCGTGGCTAGCAGAATTGGGTTCTACAAAAGGTACTGCGACATATTAGGCGTCAGCTATGGAGATAACTTGGACTGTAATAATCAGAGCTCTTTTGCCTAAGCGTTAAATACTCCGGTGTAATAAAATCACGAATATTTTTGTCGTCATAACTATGAGACATAAATATTTGTGACCTTATCTTAATGAAAGTAAACGTCTTTATGTACGTGATGTACCTTTGTAGTGTTTGTAATATTGGAGATGGTTGGGAGAGAAGTCTCACATCAGTTAATTAAAGGGTTAGATCATATGTTTATAAGAATCAGTATCTCCATTGGGATGAGATATTCTGGGGAAACCAAAAATAAAGTCTAAGTAGACAATATCGGTAGGAGAGTCGTGGTTTTTAACATGGCATGAGACTTATGCCCTTAACTTAGCCATGTCAATAGAATTCTTAAATGTTGAACAAAAAAGTTGAGAGCCTCAAAAGTGTAGTTAAAATGACTCATGTGTCAAACAGATGGTGTACTTTGTTTGGGAACTCCAAAGAAAGAGTCGAGCCTTGATTAAGAGGGAGACTGTTCGAGGGTTCTATAAGCCTCATGGGAGGCTATATGGTGTACTTTGTTCGAAGTCGAAGGACGATTGTTGAAGATTGTTGGGAGAGGAGTCCCACGTCGATTAATTAATGGGTTGATCATGAGTTTATAAGTAACACCATCTCTATTGGTACGAAGGCTCTAAAGAAAGAGTCGAACCTCGATTAAGAAGAGATTGTTCGAGAGTTCCTTAAGCCTTAGGGGAGGCTCTATAGTGTCCAGAGAGGAGTCCCACGTCAATTAATGAATTCATAAGCAACCAACACAGTCAATCCAAGTAGAGTAAAATTAAGATTGCTCTCTCTTCAAATTTTGCAAATCAAATACACCACAAATTGTTGTTATGAATCGAGATTATTGGAACAAGAAATGCATTCCCAACTCTGATGTGCTTGGGAAAACTGAAACAAATCATAATAATAATTCAAAGCCAAAGGCATATCTTCTTTCTTGATTCAGGAAACTGGGCAGGATTTTGACTACCCAAAAATGGTATAAATTGTTTATGAATGGTGGGGTAAGTTATTCTCCTTACTTGATCAATCTAAAGCAGCTATGACTGCATCAACAACCTCTTGAGTCGTGCTCTGCCCGCCGAGGTCCTTGGTCCGATACTTGCCTTCCGATATCACCTTCTTTACCGCTGTCTCTAATCGATCGGCAAAAGAAGGAAACTGGAGATGTCTCAGCATCATGGCAGATGACAAGAGCAGCGCTACAGGGTTTGCTTTCTTTTGTTCCACTAGTCTCTCATTCCCCACATTTCCTGCTGAAGCTCCTTGTTCAAAAACAGCGTGATCAGCACCAACATTGCCTGAACAAAGAAGACTCCAAATTGTGAGATCCCACGTCGAGAGGAACGAAACACTATTTATAAGGGAGTGGAAACCTCTTCCTAGCAGACGCGTTTTAAAACCTTGAGGGGAAACCCATAAAAGAAAGCTCAGAGAACCATATCTGCTAGCAGTAAGCTTGGATTGTAACAAAAATCAAGCAATATTTTATCTCCTACCTCATAAGAAACCAAAACAAAGCGACTCCAAGCAATATTCCCAGATACGGATCAAGGAAATAAAACAATTTCACCTTCTATCCATCTTAAATTTGTTGACATACAAGATGAAAAGGGCAAGTACTTGACATGATATGCCATCTGCTGTGTCTGCCTCAATTAAGGTTTCTAATAAAAACTTGAGAAATGCTAAGAAGTAAGCATTGAATCTGAAACTGTGAAAGATTTGAGCATACCTCCCGGCATAACTCCTGTTCCACCTGCTATACCAGCAGCTGTGTTTGCTACAAGATTTCCATAAAGATTGGGTGTCACCTGCAAAATTATATCCAATCATAATCAAATATCATCTCCTACTTTCCAAATCTGTGATAATCAGAATGTAACTTTTCTATGAAAGGATGTATCAATCAATGAAATTAGTAATCCAATTCCCACCCCCAAGCTTTCTACCTCCTTCCTCTTTTCCAATAGGCAAGGAAGGCAAGGAAGAAAGAAAGGTAGGTGTGAGATCCCACATTGATTGGAGAGGGGAACGAAGCATATCTTATAAGGGTGTGGAAACCTCTCCCTAGTAGACATGTTTTAAAAACCGTGAAGCTGATGGCAATATATAACGGGCTAACGCGGACAATATCTGCTAGCTGTGAGCTTAGACTGTTACAATAGAAACCAGCAAGAATGCTGGCCCCCAAGAGGGTGGATTGTGAGATCCCACGTTGGTTGGAGAGGGAAACGAAACAGAAAACTTCTCCCTAGTAGACACGTTTTAAAACCATGAAACTGATGGCGATATGTAACAAGCTAACCCGGACAACATCTGCTAGCGGTGGGCTGGGGCTGTTACAATAGGAGTGGAGAAGGGAAAAGGTAGCAACTGCCCCGTCTCAGTAAGACATCATCAAATGATATTTGACCGTTGGAATCACCCAACCACTTCAAAATGTGAGCACAAATTCGCTTCATATTCTTGGCCATGTATTAAGACCTTACAATGTGATTCAATTGTACAAGTGCATACCATAACATCAAACTGCTCAGGCTTTGAGACAAGTTGCATGCAGCAATTGTCGACAATAACTTCATTGTACTTGATTCCAGGATACTTTCTGGCAACCTCTCGACAAGATTCTAGAAACAGACCATCTGCAAGCTTCATGATATTTGCTTTGTGCACGGCTGTAACTTTCTTTCTGTTGTTCAGGTAAGCATACTCAAAAGCATATTTAGCAATGCGCTCAGAACAGAACTTTGTAATCACCTGGCAATAGAGTGAGTATGAGAGACAAAGATACTAAGATAAGGGGGAAAGAACCTTCTTGTGGCAAAATTTAACCAAGAATTTGAATGATTTCAAGAAGGGCAAGAACAGTACAAAGAAAATGCAATGAAGAAGCATTGTTTCTCAAAATAGAAAACTAAAATTGAAATTCTTATCAAACGGGCATAAACATTCTCAGTCACTCAAAACCAGCTATTATCACATCATCCTCGCTATCTAATACTTGCCACGCTCTGAAACATGGTTACATGCAAGGAGAGCACTTCACGTTTGCCTATACATGTACTGTAACATCTAAATCATAAAGTATCGTTCAAACATGCACCTGGAACGTGTATATATTGATAGAAAAAACGAGCATCATTCATCAGAAAACAGAAAAAACGATTCGGAACCACGAATCATCACAATGGTATGATATTGTCCACAAATGTATTGATCAACCCCTTAATTAACTAACGTGGGGCCCTCCCCCAACAATCCTCAACAATTCTCCCCGTGAACAAAGTACATCATAGAGCCTCCCATGAGGCCTATGGAGTCCTCGAATAGCCTCCCCTTAATCGAGGCTCGACTCCGAACAAAGTACACATTTTATTCTACATTTTAGGATTCTATTGACATGGCTGAGTTAAGAGCATCACTTTGATACCACGTTATGAATCACGAATCTCTACAATGGTATGATATTGTGTACTTTGAGAATAAGCTCTCATGACTTTCATTTTGGTTTTTCCAAAAGGCGTCATCCCAATGGAGATATATTCCTTACCTATAAATTCATGGCCAACTCCTTAATTAGCTGACGTGGGACTCGACTCAACAATACTCAACAAAGACTATAGAAGCTTGGAATTGTGAACATGGTAACTCAATTAGGGGATCAAATTGAAATAATTAGCATTGCGCGTAAAGACAAAAGTACCTTGAGGCTTTCCACGACGCCAGGAACTACCTCGTGCTCCAAACCAGCGTACTCACCCTCTGTATTCTCCCTAATCACAACAATATCCACATTCTCATGCCTTGTAGGAAGCCCAGGAAGATTAAAGCAATTCACAAGCGACGCATAGAGATCAAGCTCCTTCCTCAGCTGCACATTCAGCGAACTCACACCACCGCCAACAGGAGTCACCAATCCTCCCTTCAAACACACTTTATTCTTCTTAATCGAGTCAATTGCTTCTTGTGGAACCTTCTTCATGTCGCCATGAACCTCAAACTTCTCGAAATACAAAGGGGCGTGCATCGCATCCATGACTTGCTCCACAGCGCCGGTAACCAAGGGGCCAATTCCGTCTCCGGGAATCAAGGTAACGGTTCGGGGAGCGCCGTCTCCAGGTCGGGGCATGTAAGTGACGGATCTATTATGAGCATCGATTGGGGATTTGAAACATGAGAACAAAAGAGCAGGACTATCGGAAGCGGAGGATTTGGAGAGAAGCTGCTTGAGGATAGGTACGGATCTTCGAGCCATCGCTGGAAAAGAGTTGTCAGAGTCGAGCTGTTTAGGGTTCCGGCGGCGTGACGGTGGTCTAACAATCGCGATAGATCATTAGAGGGACGCCGGAGAGGGTGAAGAACAGCAGGATGAGAAAGTCCAAAGGGAGAAAAATAAAAATCAGCGTTAGACAGCCAATAGAAAAGGAAGGAAAGGGTGAGGTATTTTCCAGAGCGGACAAGATCACTGGATTTTCGTGAAACTCGTACTACTGACCAATCGTTGACTTGCTTAATGTCGGCGCTATCCGCATAATGTCTCTACAATTTAGGACTCATTTCCTCATTTATGCCTTCAAACCTTTTTTTTCCCTAAAAAACGAAATTATGGAATTAGAGGTTTTTTATTTTTTATTTTTTTTAAAAGTAGCATTAGGATTCTCGTTCCTAATGACCCGATAACACAATAGGCTCAAAAACCACTAGTTCTAATTGCGTTATCGACACTATACTATGCACGTGTAGGTACTTCTTCCGCAGGCTACGATTGTAACAGCTCATACCCACCACGCAACAGATATTACTACAATCCATCTCTTTGGAGGCCTAGTATCTTTTGGCACATAGTTCGATGTCTGGTTCGATACCATTGATAACAGCCTATGGAGGCCCAGCATCTTATCACACACTGCCCCGTGTCTAATTCTAATACCATTTTTTACCACTCAAGTCGGTGCCCAGTAGATACGATTTTCTTTGAGTTTTTCCATCCGAAATGAGTGGAATTCAAATGCTTTTAAATGGGCAATATAATACGAGTTATAATTCAAGTTATTTAATTTGATATTATTTTTTTATTCAAAAAATGTAGTGAAAAATTAATTAATTATATTATTAACAATAAAAAAATATTAAAAATAATATTGAAGGTGGAATTTTAGGCCAGAAGGCCAATATTATTCTTTGTCAAAGAAATTATATGGTTTGGGGTTTGTCATCTCAATGATGAATGAAGCCTAAAGTGAACAGACAATTAAAAGAACAAGAAATCTCCGATATTCTTGGTTGCGCTGTCCCCGCCGCCGCCGCCGCCGCCGCCGCCCAAATTTTGAACATTCATGTAATGTTGTTAGTAAGAACACAATGCATGTTCTGTTCTGTTCTGTTCTGTTTTGTGGCTATTATTGCTGAGTCTGCAAAAGAAAGTGTGCAGGTTCACGTTTTGCCGTGTAGTTAAATTTTGATGTACAGTACTTCCTATGAACTCCGGTGAGCTTCCCGGTCGCCGCCTTTTGATGAAACCCCACCATTAGTCTCGAGCATTCTCTGCAGCAACATCCGAGGTCAGCTAAGCCCCATTAAACCAAATACCAAAAAGAATGGAGAAGAAAATCAGACAAAAACCGTACAGGAGCTGCTCTTCTGAGTAGCTGGAATGCCACTCGCATGTCCGGCTCCAACAACACTCCACTCCGGCAATAGTACATTGAGCTGTATATGTCGCCGCCGCTGCTAGCAACGACGGTGGGAACCTCAGCATTTCATACTCGACCAGCGAGAGTTCGATCAAGAAGAACGCCATCAGCTCGAGCTGTTCCCATTAACAGAATTCTTAAATTTACCAACTTTGTCCCACGTCAAAATTTTGTTGATGATGGTTAGGAGGAAGGTTCATGAGTTTATAAGTAATGAAAAGTATGAAGTATTTGAATAAATTAAAAGTAAAATCATGAAAGCTTAGGTTAATTGTGGATAATATCATATCATTGTTGAGATTCGTGATTTCCAACATGATTTCATAATCATGTCCTTAAATTGGCGATATAAATAGAATCCACAAATGTCGAACAAAGAAGTTGTAAGCCTCGAAGGTGTAGTAAAAAAGTGACTCAAGTGTCGACCAAAGGATATATTTTGAAGCCTCGAAGGTGTAATAAAAAAGTGACTAAGTGTCGATAGGAAGGTGTACTTTCCAGAGAAAGGAGTCGAGCCTCAATTAAGGGGAGACTATTCGAGAGCTCTAAAGGCCTCAAGGGACGCTCCATAGTGTACTTTGTTCGAGGGGAGGATTGTTGGGAGGGAGTCCCACGTGAGCTAATGTCTTTACAAACAACAAAGAATCCATCTTCATTGTTACGAGATCTTTTGGGGAAACAAAAAACAAAGCCACGAGAGCTTATACTCAAAGTGAATAATACCATACCATTGTGTAGATCCGTGATAACTAACAAATTTATGGCTCCACTCCGTTTTAAAATGGCGACTAAAAGAAAAAGAGAGAATCTTTACCTTTTTGTCAGCTTGAGCAGCCTTAAGGAACCTTTGGAGGAAGACAAAGGGTGTGGGAACAGACATGTTAAACTGCAAACAGTTCAACATCACTGTCTCCTGCAAGAACACGACCACTTCAGTAAATTTTTTCCCAGAAAGATCTGATAGAATGAGAGCAAAAAATGGAGGAGTACCAGTTCAAGAACTTCTGTTCTAGAGTAAGCTTTATCAGAAATAAGAATCAAATCACCCACAACAGGGACAGAAACTTCCTCGTACTTGCAAGCCAACAGCATAGAAACCAAACCAACCAGCTGAAGCTTCTTTCTCACTACTGTTTTTTGTGACAAAAACCTGTCTATGAGATTCACAGTAAGGAACAATGTTTCTCCCATCAGATCAAACTTGTCGTGCACCTCTATAAGCCAATCAATCAATATAGCTCTCATCTTCTCATTAATATCAATTTGTTTGTTCATGTAATTTGGAGGAACACAGCTTGAATTCTGCACCAAACATAACTCAAAAGCTGTAAACAATGAAGAGATCATCCCTTAATGAATAAGCCAAGAGAAACCAGACATTTATTTACCTCAATTTTTCTGTAGTGTTCATAGAGATCGTCGACATACTCGACAACCGCAAGCGGGTTCTCGGAATCGACACTATCGATGTCGATTACCGGGTCGTCGGCATCGGCGTCAGCGTCGTCTTCTGCAATATCCTCCATTTCAACCTCCTCCTGTAATGCAAAAGTTGTTCATATAACTTGAAGGGAGACAGATTTGTGGTATTGGCTATGATAAAGTGGGATTTATTACCATTTGGCTTGGTTCTTGAGACAATGATGGCTCTGGTTTCTCCAAGAACATGGGAACTGGATGGTCGTTTTCTATGGTTTTGCAATCTTCGTCTACAAATATGGAATGCCCAAATGCATTATTTTCCTGCCCAACATGAACAAACCCTAAAGATCAAAAGGCGAGTGGTTTTGATATCACATAGAGTTCTTGACAAAGAACAGAGGAGAGAATCCTTACTTGGGAAAGATGATGAAGCTGTTGGCTACTCGCGATTTGAGCAGCAAACTTTCTGAAAAAGACAACATTTTCAAATTTCAAAACGACCCTTTTGGTCTTTTCTTTTAATGATTCAAAAATCAAAACAAAACCCACCTCGTAATCGGTCTATGAAATGGATCAACCTGCTTTTTCTCGCAGATTTCTTGCTTTCTAAGTCAAAAAAGGGGAAAAATTGGCACGAAATTCAAGAACAAATTTGAATGAACTGGAAAGAATTTAAATTAGATATGTATATACATACCCCGAGAGGCCTCTCTTGTTAACAACACAAGGGTAGGCTTGATTCACCACAGAATTTTTATTAATATCAATAAGAGCCCTCCGATTATTAGCTCTCCCTCTCTCCTCCAACCCTCCTCCTAAAGAACAGCCATTCAATCATCAGAAGTTATAAATCAAAAAATTTCTCAATGTTCAAGAACAAACAGAAGAGATTTAGCAAACCTGGAAGAAACCCAGTGGGTTTGATCAAGTTGGGATTATTCTCATCGGAAAACGCCATTGATTCCGGTGAACAGAAAACAGAACAGCCCAAAACAAGATCTAGAAGAAGAAGAAGGAGAAGGAGATCCTGGAAGCAAAATCCGTCAAGATGACCAAATGGGTATTGTTAAAAGAAGCATCTAAAACGTCCCAGTTGAGAGTGAAGGAAGAGGAAGCCCGAGGAGGTTTAATGGGAGATAGTGTTCGTCCAGAAAAGGTATATTAATTAGACGACATGTATTTTTCAAAAGCAACGGCTAGTGAAATGTGTCCGTTGGATTTGAGTGTGTGGGTTGTCCAATGCGAAAAAGAGAAGACTTTCCCTCGGGTTTGTCCTAACAACGGTCACCTGACCTTAGCCCATGTGACCTTTTTATTTTACCACATCTCATTTCAAATTAAGTCATTTTTTTACATTTCACCCCAATTTTAAGTTAAATTACAAACATAATTTTTAAACTTTTTTATTTACTACTTTAATTTTATCTTAATTTCAATCTAACCCTTTTCGTTCGATTAAATTTTATAAATTATTCCTAAATTAATTTTAATTCTTAAGAACTAATAGAATAATGTCTGGTAAGGTCCGGTAGAAAAAAGTTTGGAGATTTTGGAAGGTACAATAACTATGAAAGGTCGATAATTTATCATTTATGACGTGAAAAATAATTAAAATAAATGTAAATTAATTTAAATAGTTACGGTACTATAAAATATATATATATATATATATATATATATATATATATATATATATATATATATATATATATATATATATATATATA
>NW_019268531.1:2214753-2219462 GCF_002738365.1 Cucurbita moschata
TTTTTTTTTTTTTTTTTTAATTTAGTTAAGAAAAAGAAAATAGTTTTATTAGAGTTAACGGCTAAAGTGAGTAATTTAATTATTTTTTTTTACCTAATTATGAATTCCAATTTCTCCAATGATTATTTATTTGACTATTTTGAGAGCCAATTTTTCATCATTACAAAGATTTAAATTTGAATAGGAACAAAATATATTAATTATTAATATTATTAACGAGAAATTAATTCGAATATGTTAAATTATTATAAATAGATATTTTTATTTTTATTTTTATTCTGCTGAGTTGCTGATGGAGTCTCACATTGGATAATAGGAGACTCGAGACAAAAATGAGTTGTCAGGTGAGGTTCAAAGAGCTCCCGAAAATAAAGAATTTTTAAAGTGGAGGTCGATTGTGAGTGTCCGTCCATATTTATCATTTGTTTTATTTAAATAAATTTATATGAAATAAAAAAAAATGTAATTTGATGTACTTTTTAAATTAAATAGAAATTAAAGTATGCTTCTTGGTGGATAATATATATAAATAAATAAATGGTTAACCTTATATAAAATATTATTATATAATTTTGAACCTAAAATATATTTGTCATTTGATGTCGGAAAAGAACAATATTTTAATAAGATGAGAGCGTGGATTTAAAAGTGGTGATGATCCAATGACAGCCTGTCCCCATAAAAGGGGTGGCTCCATTGGTTTTTTATTTGCTTTTATTTTTATTTTTATTTTTTTGAATTTTATGACGTAGATGGCTCTTAAAAGAGGGGTCTGGCTACTGGAGACGCCTCTATTTTCTTCCTTTACTATAGGGATTTTTTTTGGACTCGTCCTTAAATGTTCACATGATTCGATTCGATGTGAAATTCTACATCGGTTAGAGAGAAAAATGAGATATTTTTTGCACGGGTGTGTAAACCTCTGTTTAGGGGATCGTATTAAAACCGTGAGTCCAATACCGAACCAAAAGCGAACAGTATCTGTTAAGGGTGGCTTGGACGGTTACATTTGAGAATCCAATTAATTCGAGCCATCAATTTCAAACTATGAAGATTAGATTGGTTAGATTTTTTGTTTTATTTGGGTAGGGTTGGTTGTGGGGTTGACAAATTTTTTATCCGTGTAACTGAGAGTTACAACCCAATTTTACCCCGACTCTTAACATTATTATGAAAATTGATTAAAAATAGGATCGTTTGAATAGTTGATATTTAAGTTTGATAAGATTTTAGTTATTTATATAAATAGACGGGAGAGTTCTATTAGATTATGAACTTTATTCAAGTTGTTCGAGTCACTAATTTAACCCATCTGAAATTTTATGTTGATAAAAAAAAAATTATTTATACTTTTTAGATTTAAAATTATTTTATTTAGATGGAAATTATGGCAATAATTAATATATGTTGTAAATAATGTGAATGATATCTTTTAAAAGATGAACCTAGGAGAGTAGTTTAATTGGTTAAGAACATTTATCTCAATCTAAGTAATTTACAAAGGAAGATGTCGATAACGCTCTAAACCACTCTTATCATAGGACATACAGACCTAAAATCTCGTATCCTCAACACATGTGAAGGGAAAATGAAAAAAAAAAAAAAGGCTCAAAACACTCGAAAATTCTAAACAATAATTCGAATAAGCTAAAGTCGATCGACATAAGGTAGCATTATAGCTGACCAACTCCTAATATGCATTGTAATACGAACCAACAGAGGTCGATAATCTAAGCGTAACAACGTATTAGATAGTCACGTCCCTAATTTTCTCTACCCTAATTAGCGACGTTACCTTATACTTGTCTAATCAATAGGACAAGAGTTCATGTGAGACAGTCTCAATAACGATAATGCATTCATCAATATAAGCAGTTCATACCTAGGAAAACAATAACGACAACCTGGCCTAGAAGTAATCAACAGAAAACTAAATAATCGCAAAACTATGAACCCAAAAGAATTCGACAAGGCGCCTATGACACTACAGACTCTCCTCAAGATTTTCATGGCCCTTTGCATCATCCACCGTCAACCGTACATGAGAGCCTTGCCCTTACCTGAAAATATGGTAGCACGTGGCTTGAGTATTATATAAAATACCCAGTAAGTCGCCCCACTGTTGGGTTAAGCATATATTCATACATCCGGATACAAGCAGTCGTACACAATACATCTACATGTCGCACAGAATACCCATACATGTCGCACATAATAACCATACATGTCGCACGTAATAACCATACATGTCGCACGTAATAACCATACATGTCGCACAGTGTTAGAAGAACGAAGCTGAGAGAGGAGTCTGTCCTCCATTCCTTCCCATGGCCTTAGGCCCTTGCTTTGTCCGGGCGGGGGTGGATGCATGGTAATTTCCCACACATGGCCCACGTGTGTGTCTGTGGGCCCACCAGGCGAGCTCGCAAGCGAACTCCCTAGGCCTGGCTTGGTCGCGTATGTATGACATACAATACTGGACACCACGGACAAAGGAGGGCATGCATGATATCGTGGCGAACACAATATCGAATATACGCATCCATACCCTTAGTAGCATAACGAGAGAGTGCCCCAAGTACATAACCATAGCGTGCATGAGATTCTTAAGGTTTACCTCCATGGCATTATACATTCAACGTTCCATCCCCTCGCCGCATTACATAGCATAACCGGGTCCACATTGAGCAAGCATATCATAGTATACTAGTCATCTCATTCATGGCATGCGGGGTTCTCATTACAATCATGACATGTCAATCAAGCTCATCATACATACAGGGCAACCCACTGTGTCACAACATCATATTCATAAACATGGCATACATAACAATTCACTGCAAGAATCACGTACATAAATATAGCATGCATAGCATTTCACTGCAAGAAATATCCAACCTAGCATACAACAACAACATATGGTGCATGCAAGGGCCACAGGGCAAGCACCAACATACATACATAACTAACGCCAACAGTAAGGTTACTTACTTTGGCCTTGGCCGAAGTTACCCACAATGCTAACTCCAGCGCCCAACTACCTCCTATAAGATAACATGATACACTTAGAGCGCTTTCATAACTATCCCTCGTGCCTAGCTACCGAGATACGTCATTAGAGCGCTTTCATAACTATCTCTCGTGCCTAGCTACCAAGATACGTCCCTATCGCAAGCTATTTGTCAAAAATGGGGTTATACTAACCTCAGACCTCAGATGGTTGAAACAAGGGTGGGAATGGCTCCAGAAGGGTCGAAAACCTAGGAATCGGTATACTATTCGAATGTCGAGCCGCCGAGCCGCATCGGAGGTTCGCGAAGCCGCTGATGGAGCCGAAACCGATGGCTGCGACAAACACCGCCGGCGCAGGGTTTCTGGCGCACCTCCGGTTTGGGCCAAAAAGGGAACGAGGCCCCAGGGGGTTGTCCGAACGCGGCCTGCAAAGGGCGGGCTGCATGCTGGCCGAGACATCTCGTGGAATGCCGAGGGTCGACCCACACCTGCCGCTGCGTCTTCCTCATCTGAAGGTCCTGACAGTCCTAATCGCAGAGCTTGGCTACTGTCGCCGGTGGATGCGTCGTGAGATTTTCGACCGGCTTTTTTTCTCTCTCTCCTCTCTTGTCGGAAGGTCATTACAGTCCCAACGAGAATTTTAGACCATCCGGAACATTTTTCTTTAAACATGGAGGATTCGAAAACCCACCGGTGGAAGGTTGCCATCCGGTCGGCAATGACGGAAAAAATGAAGCGGCGCAACCAGCAAGTGCATGCATGTACGTACATAAAGTTGGTTAAGAGTCGGCAAAGCGCCGCACCTGTTCGGAAAGGACTCCAAAATTCTCCGGCTTCGTATAAATGTGTAGGAATGAAGTTATCGGAGATCCCCTTGTTGCTAATTTGATGGAAAGGGACCATAACGAAAGCTCCCCGGAAAACTCCACATCCCATGGCGGCGGCGGCGGCTACACCCCTCCCATGACTCTCACCAACACCCCTGACGATGTCGTAGTGTCGTCTTCCTTCCCAGTGCCTCCTACGATGACATTCGACATGGCCCCATATTCTTCGCCAGAGGCTTCTGGGAGGAAGAGAGGTCGAGCCGAGCAACATGTAGGAGGGTCGAGTTGTGGCAGTGGGCAAAAAGGGAAGAAAAAAGGAGAATTGATTGACCCACCCTCGACCGACCCGAAATGTGCCACTTGTGGCAAGGCTTTCGGGTCGTGGAAGGCGGTGTTTGGGCACTTGCGATCGCACCCTGAGCGGGACTATCGCGGTGCCTTCCCACCGCCAAAAGTTTGGGAGGAGATGCTTCAACAAGAAGCTAGACAAGGTAGTAGTGGGACGACGATTGGTTGCAGTGTTGGAGGCGAGATGGGGATGTCTCCTCCGTCCGGTAGGGGTATCGGAATTGATCTTAACGACCCAGACGAGCAAGGGGCTCGTAGGGAGGGATTCCCTTTTGATCTCAATATGCCTGCGCCGGAGAATGAGGAGGACGACGACAATAATGAAAGTTAATAAGAGATTATAATCGAACAAGTTAAAGTGACAGGGTATGTATGGATTTGTTTCAATAATTTCCCTCTTCTTTTTGGTACTTATAATGAATATTGGTATGGTTGGGACTTAATTCCGTGTTATAAATTATATTAAAAATTATGGTTTTTTTTTTTTTTTTTTTTTTTTTTTTTTTTTTTTTTTTTTTTTTT